>NW_012115599.1:11191842-11243429 GCF_000951035.1 Colobus angolensis palliatus
TTAGCCAGGATGGTCTCGATCTCCTGACCTTGTGATCCGCCCGTCTCGGCCTCCCAAAGTGCTGCGATTACAGGCTTGAGCCACCGCGCCCGGCCCGGTATTTAATACTTTCATATGGGTCAACTAAATGTAATGGCAGGTGGTATTAAGTGCAATGAAGAAAATAAGGCAGAGTAAGGATCTAAAAGACTAGTGAGTACTGTTTGATCAGGGAAGGTCTGTCTGCCGAGGCAACATTTGAGCAACCATTGAATGGGTCTAGGAGTAAGCCCAGTGGACATCTGGGGAAAGAGCAGGTGTCTGCCTTCCAAACCCCTCAGGGGACACTTGACCCTGCAGACCAGGCACCCAGCCTCATTCCTCCTGTGCCCATTACTTCCTACTCCAGCAGCCTCTGGTAAGTCCCTCAGGGGAATAGCTTAGAGTGCCTGGGACACCTTACTGACCTCTGGAAACTTTTTTTTTTTTGAGACAGAGACTTGCTCTGTTGCCCAGGCTGGAGTGCAGTGGCACGATCTCGGCTCACTGCAACCTCTGCCTCCCGGGTTTAAGCAATTATCCTGCCTCGTCCTCCTGAGCAGCTGGGATTACAGGCATGGCCAGCTAATTTTTGTAGTTTTAGTAGAAATGGGATTTCACCATGTTGGCCAGGCTGGTCTCGAACTCCTGACCTCAGGTGATCTGCCCGCCTCGGCCTCCCAAAGTGCTGGGATTACAGGTGTGAGTCACCACGCCCAGCCAGCCTCTGAAAACTTGATGGGGTGCTGGGCTTCTCCTGTGAGGCCATCTCCCCAACCTTGTCTCCCCGTTACCTCTTCACCTTCTCAAGGGCAAGGGCTGGTCAGCAGACTTAGGGCTCGAGCAGAACATCCATCCCAGCAGCAAAAGATAAAGTGCCATCAGCCAGGTGCGGTGGCTCACGCTTGTAATTCCAGCACTTTGGGAGGCCGAGGAGGGCAGATCAACTGAGGTCAGGAGTTCAAGACCAGGCTGCCCAACAGGTTGAAACCTTATCTCTACTAAAAATACAAAAATTAGCCGGGCATGGTGGTTTTTGCTTGTGATCCCAACTACTTGGGAGGCTGAAGCAGGAGAATCACTTGAACCCAGGACACAGAGGCTGCAGTGATCGTGCCACTGCACCCCAGCCTGGGCAACAAGAGTGAAATTCCATCTCACAAAGAAAGAAAGGAAGGAAGAGGAAGGAAGGAAGGAAGGAGGGAAGGAAGGAAGGAAGGAAGGAAGGAAGGAAGGAAGGAAGGAAGGAAGGAAGGAAGGAAGGAAGGAAGGAAGGAAGGGAGGGAGGGAGGGAGGGAGGGAGGGAAGACAAGAAAGAAAAGGCACCCTCCCCCACACCTCCTGCACCTCCTCCTCTCTCCCCGCCCTCAGCTTTAGCACCCCCTGGTGGAAGACGGGGGTGGGGACAGCTCTGTGAATCGAGCACCTCTCAGCCAGTCTTCTGGGTTCCAGATGACAGGCTTCTCCTCTTCGCACCTCCCTTCCCACACCGTCCGGTCCACACTTCCCTTTCCACTCCACCCCAAACGCCTGCCTCCCTGCACCCAGCCCACAGGTCAGCCCCCTCCACTCCACCCTACAAAGATGTGGCTGGGGGAAGGTCTGGTGCCCAGGCCTCTGCTCCGTTTGATCTCGGCCTTGTCCTTGGTAGCATTCAGCATATTAATTAATCTGCATTGTCTCCAGTGACATGTCCCTCTCCACCACTGGACAATGACTCTGTAAGGGCGAGCGCAGTATTCTGGCCACTGCTGAGCCCCCTGGCACTGTGCCTGGCCCATTGTAGCTGCTCAGTAAATACCTAGTGACTGAACGAACCAAGGAGTTCTGTGTCTCTTCTGGGTACTACCGACAGGAGGAAGATGCGACTTGAAGACCCAAATGGTGGGACCGAGTAAGCAATAGTAGGGAACACGCTTGGCTAGCCTTCCATGGGGTGGGTATCGGGATGTGTGGCCACTGTTCAGTCTGATACAATCTGTCCTAGGATGTTTCTGACTTTGCTGTGTTCTTCCCTTGCTCCCTGAGGCAAGCCCTAGAGGCCTCATCCTTGTGGGGCCCCCAAGGTCCTAGCATGAGGCTGGACCTTCGTATGGTGGTGAAAGAACCAGAGTGGACAACCTGAATCTGAAGCCTCTTCTCCTGCCATGAATTTGCACCAAACGTCCACTCCAAAGCAGGTTCCTCCCTGCAGACAGCCCTCCTCACCACTCCCGCTGAATGAAGCTCTGCATGAGCCAGATCCTCTCCCTATGGAATTGTCCGCCCCTCCTTCCTTCCTCTTTCCCTCCCTCCCTTCCTTCTTTCCAAGCTTAACTCTAAACTCAGGTCTACAAAGAGGTGTTCCCGAGTGAACTCTAGATCCGCTCACCCCACTAACCCTGTGCATATCCCCCTCTCCCCATGACCCCCATCGCACACCACCTGCTTCCCCCCCACAGGCTTCGTGACGTCCACATTCTGGAAGCGTGCTTGTACTCCTGTGAGACGGTGGAGAGTAGCCAAGTTCTGGGAGACGGGGCTGAGTCCAAATCTCATGCCTCCATTTGTGGCTACAGGTGAGCGCATGTCTCTCAGCTTCCTCATCAGTAAGATGGGAGAATGTCACTTGCATAGCCAGGGACACCAGGAGGGTTTACTGAAGCAACACATGCCAGGTTGCAGCACTGTGAGTGGTGCTCCCTCTGGTCCTTCAGGACTGCTCATGTGTCACCTCCTCTGAGGTCCCCCCGACCTCCTCATGACAAGCCATGCTCACCTGCCTTACCTGGCCTCATGTCCTTCAAGCCCTGTGTACCTGTTCATCGTCTGCCCCCCTCTAATAGAGTGTCATGAGGTTGGCGAGGGTAGGGGCTTTGTCTATTTTGTTCATCACTGAATTCCGAGTACCTGGAAGAGTGCCTGGTAGCCGCTGACTGGCTGAATGGCAGAGATGTAGCAGGGCCTTATCTCCAGCAGCCTTGTTATCGCTGCATCTCTGTCTGTGTGCAGCTGATATGCAGGCCCAACTCGCCTTCGTGCCTGGGGCAGTCTCTGCTCTACTGACCTGACAAACCGCAGTAATGGGGTCAGGTCCTGCCTGGACTTGTGTGTGCGGCCTGCCTCAGGCGGGGGAGGCTGTGCACCCTGGAGGCCACCTCCACAACCTGCCTGTCGCGGGCAGAGGCCACAGGGTCTCCCTGCTCCACCCCTTCTAAGTAAACTATCCAATGTCAGGACACATAGATCCTCCCCAGAAGTCCTATGGACCCTGGTCAGGGGCAGATGACCCCAAACAAGACTAGCAGGGCTACCTGCCATGGCAGAGGTTCAGGCTCTGATTCCAGCTCTAATTTGCTGTGTGACCTTAGGTAAGTCAGACTGCCTCTCTGGATACATTCATTTTCTTTTATATGCATGTAATAAACATGGAAAGAGCACTAATTACTTGCCAAAAGTTGTTATGAGTTTTACATACATGTACCTTAACCCTCCTAAGGACTCTATGAGATGGGTTAACAGTACCCCCCATTTTATGTATAACAATGAGGCACAGAGAGGTGGAGTGACTTGCCCAAGGGACACACAGCTAGTAAGTACTAGAGCTGGGAGTGAAGCCCAGGGAGTCTTGCCCAGGGTCAGTGCTGGTAACCACTATGCTTAGCTGTGCTGGATGATGCTTGTGAAGGGCCAATCTTTCCTAAGAAATAAAATTAAGTAGAAAGAACATTGCGAGACCCTGTCTCTAAAAAAGTACGAGTCATGGTGAGAGAGCTCCAGCACACCACTGCCACTGTCATCCAGCACACCACTGCCACTGTCATCCAGCACACCACTGTCACTGTCATCCAGCACACCACTGCCACTGTCATCCAGCACACCACTGTCCCTGTCATCCAGCACACCACTGCCCCTGTCATCCAGCATACCACTGTCACTGTCATCCAGCACACCACTGCCACTGTCATCCAGCACACCACTGTCACTGTCATCCAGCACACCACTGCCACTGTCAGCCCGAGCACACCACTGCCACTGTCATCCAGCACACCACTGTCCCTGTCATCCAGCACACCACTGTCACTGTCAGCCCAAGCACAGGTGCGGTGACAGGGATGAGCAAGGGGCTGTGGAGGGGAAGCCACCAGCCACCCCTGATCCTGGTGACCACACTTCCCTGACAAATAGCTTCTCCCTGCTTCTCAGGCCTGGTCTTCACTCCCTCACACTTGCCCAGGGCTGCCCTTCCTAAGCCAGGGAGCATCCGGATCCAGCTTTGGTCACCTGGAAAGAGGGTGCTCCAGGTGGGCGGCTTGAGGGCAGCACAGCTCCCGTGTGACAGGCAGCCAGCGGCAGCCCAGCTGTGATTAAGCTTCCTGTTTCAGAGCAGCCTTGCCTCCGCGTAACGCCCCACCCCGGTAGCTGTCAGTGGCCTCCAGGATAAAGTTTAAACTGCTTAGTCAGTTGGACAAGGCTTGCCCCCATCTGGATGGGCCCTGCCTTTCTTGCTAATCAGATCCTCCAAGATGTCTGTGCCCAGGCAACCTCCATTCTAGCCATCCGCAAGCGCACCTTCCTCATCCCCATCACCGCATCTTTGCTTGAGCTGTCTGTGACCTGTCTGGAATGCCATTCCTCTGCTTTGCCAAGGACTGGGGGGAATCCTTGTTCACAACCTGCTCAGCAGCTCTTCCTGGGCTGGCTTTGCCAGGCCACTCTCATCAGCGCCCATAGACTTGGAATTCTCAGTTAACTTTCAAACAAACCTAAATTGTAAGTTCATGAGTGTCTTATTTTTTCTATCCTCCTTACCTACTTGGTGATTAAGGTAAAGCCTTAATCCATTCAACCAAATTTTGCCAGGCACCTCTCAAGACATTGAGAATACATGGACAAATGTCACAGTTCCTGTGTTCAAGAAGCTCCTATCTTAGTGAGGGCGGCAACAGGAAACAGTAACAACACTTGTTGGCAGGTGGGAGTGTAAACTGGGGCAAGCTTTTAGGAGAACCATTTGGCAATGCTGCCAAAGTGTCAAAATGTGCACCTTGTTAATCCTGGTAATCCCGTAGCCATCAATTCAGTGAAAACACGAAACAGCTGAGGGACATACACTTGTCACCGCACTGCTCATCATCTGTATCAATAAAGAGAAGTTTCCAGCATCACGGGGGCGGCGGGGTGGAGGGAGAGGAAAAGGAAACACTGCTTGGATAAGTTGTCTCGGATTCGGAGAGTATGTTTGGGATGGCCTGCCTTAACAAATACAGAGTAAGTGCTGAGGCTGAAATTCACTTGGCCGGTGGGGGTGGCAGGAGGAGTGAAGGTCCTTGTCAAGGCAGAACGCTGAGCTGTTTCACACACATGCCATATTCACTTCTGATATTTTAGAAATAGAACATCATAGATACTCATCATCACGATGAAAATGGTGACAAAAACATAGTTCTTACTATGAGCCACACACTGTTCCAAGTGCTCTATGTTGGTTAACGAATTTAACCCTCACCACAATCCTGTGAAGAAGGCACTATTACCAATATCATCCCATTTTACCGATGTGACAACTGAGGCCCTGAATGATTAAGCAACCTGCGGAGGTTATACATTGTCAGTGGTGGAACCGGCATTAGAACCTAAGCTGTCTGGCTCTTGACAGCTGAAGCCCTTTCATGCCCCTCTCTGATTCCACGCCCTCTCCCTCCCTAGAGGTGACCCCTCTACAAGTTGGTGTTTATTCTTCTTATTGTCTGCTTTTAGTTTTACTGTATATGTATGCATCTGTAAACGGTGTCGGATAGATCGTTTTGCAGCCTCCTTTTTCACTTAAGGTTGTTGGTGAGATCTGCCAAGATGTTGAGTCATCTCTCAGTTTCTCAACCTCGGCACTGCTGACACGTTTTTGCTGGATAATTCCTTGCTCTGGGGGCCGTCCTGTGCGTTGCAAAATGTTTAGCAGCATCCCTGGCCTCTGCCCACTATTACTCACCATCCTCACCTCCAAGTGTGACAACTAAAAATGTTTCCAGACATTGCCTATTGTTCCTGGGACAGAGACAAAATCAGGGGTCTGGAGTGGTGGTGGGGGGGGTAATCATTCTAGTTCATTTGTCTTCACTGCTGTTTAATATTTCATTGTATGAACACATGCTGCAGTGTATTTCCTATTCCCCGATTGATGGAGTTTGAGGTTTGTTCCCATTTCTTTCTGCTATTACAAATGATGTTGAGTGAAAAGTCTCTGTACTCTGTTCCTTGTGGACCTAAGAGAAAGCTTCTAGAAAGTTCTAGAATAATTACCTAGAACTGCAGCTATGTACAGCTTCTGCCTTTACTGAATCCTGCCAAATGGACACCAATGTATGAAAGCTCTACAGTTTTTGTATGAGCAAATTCATTTGCCTTTTCCTGCACGATTTCTAGGTTTTGGGACATGCTTTGAAAGCCTTTCTCCATTTAAATCTTTGATCTGTCTGGAAATGATTGTGGCTGCAGGAGGAAAGTGGCTATCCAGCTGTTTCAACATCATTTGACACAGATCACTGAATAATAATGAGTTTTAAAAGCAATGTATTTTTCCAGAGTTAGGAAAATTTCTAGGAGTTACACCAATCTGTCAACACCTATTGTTTCCAGGTAGTGGGATAATAGATGTTACCTACCTACATTTAAACATTTTCAACAATAAATATGTTTTGTGTCATGAAAGAATAATAGTTAGATAAAGTAATGTGGTAAGTGCTTTGACCCTAGTATGATCAGCACAAGTTACATAAACACTTGGGGGGGCACCTGACTCAACTGCAGGCTGGGGACAGGACTGGTTGAGTGGGGGCTGTTTCTTCACCGTGAAGCAGGGTGGGGCTTGTTGAGGGCACAGCAGCCACTTGGCTGTGCCTCCAGATAGGGATACTCCCCACCACAAGCACTGCATCAGCAACCATGATCAGAGAGTCATTGCCTGTCTCACCGGGCAGAGCTGTGAGTGGCTGAGTTTCATCAGGACAATCAGCTCTGTCACACTTGAGCAATGGTCCAGGGGAAATGGGTCTTCGTGTAATGGCAGTGGATGGTGACCTCACATCTCACACTGGAAACACACAGTGGAACCAGCTGATGAGGTCGAGGTAACCCAAGAGGACATGCAGCCCTGGACACCACGAGAAATTCTATTGTCTCTCAGTTGAGTGCCAGGGAGGTGGATCAAAGGTGCACCAGCCCAGAAATGGCCTCCACCAACAGGTGCTTAGAGGTTCTGTTCTAGGGGTGCCAGCGAGATGGTACGGTCATTGTTTACCACTGCCTTCTCCCATGAAAGCAACGAACAACTCCATGGGGACAGGAATTTGACTTTTATTCTTTCCCATATTCCCAGTGCCTGACAGATGGAAGGTACCTAATAGAAACTTGTAGAATGGCTGAATGAGGGTGCAAGAAACCATACTGCCTTCCAATTCTTTCTTTTTCCTTGCTATTTTCATTTTAAAGTGGCAGATGGATGGGGACACAGTAGGAATTATCTAGATTATGGCCATCAGCCACTTCCAATAATCTTTTGGTTCTTGTTCTAATTCATTAAATTGCTGTGCATCCAACTTAAATTACACAGCAAGACATAACAAGGAGAATCAGAAGCCAATTCTTCTAACACGTGTCTCTTTTTAAACAAGGAAATTCCACACAGCACCATTTCTTAGGCAAGGCAGATAACCCATACATATTTGGTTTCTTTCTTTAGATGATCTTTGCTTCTAAAGACTATTGATTGTAAAAACAGGAAGCAAAAGACAAGGTGATCTGCAAGGGATTAAAAGCCGATAGTCATTTACAGACTCGGTCAATAAGGACTGAATGCCTACTGTGTGGCAGGTACCAAGCTCGGTGACAGGGACAGCACAGTGAACAAGACATGATCTGTCCTCAATGACATGCAGCCTTAAGCCAGTATTTAGCATTTTCTGTTATGCTCAGGGCTTTTCATATCTTAACTCATTTAGTCCTCACAACCCTACAAGACAAGACTCTGAGAGATTAAGTAATTTGCCCAAGATCATACCAATAGGAGACAGCAGGGCTGCGATTCGAACAGCCCCACTCTCTACTGTTGGTACAATCCTGGGCAAATTACTTAGTCCCATCAAAGGTTCCAGAGCCTGTGTCCCTAACCT
Organism: Colobus angolensis palliatus; assembly: GCF_000951035.1. Lineage (NCBI taxonomy): Eukaryota > Metazoa > Chordata > Mammalia > Primates > Cercopithecidae > Colobus > Colobus angolensis. The sequence goes on from NW_012115599.1 coordinate 11,200,008, forward strand.
TTATATGTTTTTCCTTTTTGAGCAGGTGGTACAAACAGCAAGCAATGATAAAGCAGTGTGATCAGTGCCACCACTGATCATTCCAGAAGATTAAGTGTGCACGCAGATGGCACACCTAATCCAAGCTTGGGAATGGTCAGGGATTACAGAGGGAGTGATGTCAAGGCTGAACAGAAGAACGAATACATTAGCTCAGAGGAATGAGGAGGAGGAGAGGGTTCTAGAGAGGGACTATCATGCACAAAGACCAGGAGAGAGCAAGAGCACACAATGACCTTGTCCCATTACAGCAGTGCTATAGAGGACAGCCAGAGGAAGTGTGTTAATCTTCTAGGACATACAAAGCGAGTGCTGGCTTAAGACCTTTTGGCTGAAAGAGGGAAAAGGTAGTTCCTCTTCAGAGGACTGGAGGTGCATTGCTATCCCAGCTGAGAAGCGAGGGCAAGGGGGCTGGGACTAGGGAGAGAGACCCAGTGCGTGCTGAACGAGATAAGGCACCAAGTGCCTGGCTGTGGCTGCCAGGGACTCCTCCCCAATTGGGCCAGCAGCAGCCAGAGAGTCCTTATGGAAATTATGCTGAATTAATTTTTTTTTTAATTTTCTTTCAAAAAACCAAAAGAGGTATGTCTAACACCAATGCTATAAAACTCTTTGGAACCAGGAGTCTTTCAATGTTGATACCAGGATAGTCTGTTGAATCTAGCCTCAGTTGTAACGTCACTGAGAAAGAGACATTACTTGTGTAGAATATGCAAGAATGTAAATTGCCTAACATATAGTAACAGTTCATTAAAATAACTACTTTTTAGTAGGGAGGTAAGGAAAGTAGGGGGAAGGAGGTGCAAGAAGGAAGGAAGACAATAGGGAGCCAGGTCTGTCCTGCATTGTGGAGGTTTCACTTCTTAGGACTCCAGGTGTCCCAGGGTCATTTGCTCTGTCAGCAGTTCTCAGCGGGTGCACTGACATTTCTCGGGCCATTTTGGCTATCATACTGATCAGGAGTATTACTGCTATTTGAGTGTGCAAGGGCCACTGTGCAGAGTGGGATTCTTAACAAGAATTGCTTCACATGACAAACATCCTGGTGGACATTCATGAAGGTGGAAAAAACTATGGTTATCTGAGCCTAGACTGTAACTTGGTTTTACATATAAAACAAATACTTTTCTGCATATTAATATACTTAAATTTCCCAGGATCACAACTGCGTAAATCAAAAAGTTCTCCAGGCTGGGCAACAGACTGAGACCCTGTCCAAAAAAAAAAACAAATTCTAATTTTTTTTTAATTTTCCCAAGAGTTGCTTACCAGTTTCAGAAAAATCATGACTGACGGCAGTCAGCCATGGTATTTGAGTTGCCAAGACAACACAACTGTATCAGTACGCCTTTGGAGCTGTCATATTCAAGGTGATTCTATGTATAGGTACAAGCATCTAACTACTTTATTATATCTTTTATGTAGTTATGCTTGAGCATTTTTTTTTTTTTTTTTTGAGACAGGGTCTCACTCTTGTCACCCAGGCTGGAGTGCAGTGGAACGATCATGGCTCACTGCAGCCTCAACCTCCAAGGCTTAAGCAATCTTCCTGCCTCAGCCTCCTCAGTAGCTGGGACTACAGGTGTGTGCCACCATGCCCAGATAACTTTTTATTTTTTCATTATTTATTTGAGACAGTCTCACCCTATTGCCCAGGCTGGAGTGCAGTGGCATGATCTCGGCTTACTGCAACCTCTGCCTCCCAGGTTCAAGCAATTTTCCTGCCTCAGCCTCCTGAGTAGCTGGGACCCAGGCCTGCGCCACCACAGCTAACTAATTTTTCTATTTTGTACTAATTTTGTATTTTTAGTAGAGATGGGGTTTCACCATGTTAGCCAGGCTGGTGAGTGATTCACTTGCCTCAGCCTCCCAAAGTGCTGTGATTACAGGTGTGAGCCACTGTGCCCCGCCCCAGTTAACTTTTTAAAAATTTTCTGTAGAGCCGGGTTTCACCATGTTGGCCAGGCTCATCCTGAACAACTGACCTCAAGTGATCTGCCCGCCTCAGCCTCCCAAAGTGCTGGGATTACAGGTGCGAGCCACCATGCCCAGCCAGCACTTATATATGGAAATGTATTAGTATTTTTCCTTTGTCATTTATATTAGATGATTATATTTTCCTTTTTTTTTTTTTTTTTTTAAGACTGAGTCTCGCTCTGTCGCCCAGGCTGGTGTGCAGTGGCACAATCTCTGCTCACTGCAAGTTCTGCCTCCCGGGTTCACGCCATTCTCCTGCCTCAGCCTCCCAAGTAGCTGGGACTACAGGCACCCTCCACCATGCTCAGCTAATTTTTTTTGTATTTTTTAGTAGATATGGGGTTTCACTGTGTTAGCCAGGATGGTCTCGACCTCCTGACTTTGTGATTCGCCCGCCTTGGCCTCCCAAACTGCTGGGATTACAGTCATGAGCTACCGTGCCCAGCCGATCATTATATTTCCTTTGAAATTGTGTGAATTATCTATGAATTTCACCTCAGGATTATAAAAGAGGTATTATGAAATACTAGTTATGCAAAGGGTAATGGATCTGATAAGAGTTCAGAACCACTGGTTTTTGTTAAGAATCCAGGCTGGGTCTGTGGTTTTACATCTTCTTATTTTTTGCTGCAACTGACAATCAAATGGTGGTGGCATAATTTTTATTTTTAGTTGCAAAACTGAAGGTTACTTCCTTAACTTATAATAACTTCTAAACAAAGCACTTAATTGAACTACTCAAATAGGTCTGCAATATAACATTATCCCACTGGCTATGAGTACTTAGACCACAGCCTATGGCTTCAATAATGGGTTTTCCAGAAACTGCCTCAGGAGCTCTCTTCCCAGTTGGCTTCAGAGGCACAAACTGTTCCCAGATGCAGAAGGCTGCAAACTCCCCCTAACAAGACAGCCTCGATGTCCAATGTCAACTTGTGAGATGTAGACTAACCAGTATCTTAGGTGTCCACAACAGGCACATTGAGGTTTGTTATTTCATTACTGGTCTAAGAAAATCTTGTAGTCATACCCTCAGTTTAATTACCAGATTTTCTGTCTGTGGATAATGGCAAAGAGCTTCTGAACAAAGGATAACTTAATTTACTCAACATCTACATCTACTGTTTTTTTTTTTGTTTTTTGTTTTTAAAGAAATGACCTTAATTCAGTACCAAACATATTTTCTTCTAAGCGAGTCTCACTCTGTCGCCCAGGCTGGAGTGCCGTGGTGTGATCTCGGCTCACTGCAAACCCCGCCTCGCAGGTTCAAGCAATTCTCCTGCCTCAGCCTCCTGAGTAACTGGAATTACAGGCGCCTACCACCGAGCCTGGCTAATTTTTTGTATTTTTAGTAGAGACAGGGTTTCGTCATATTGACCAGGCTGGTTTTGAATTCCTGACCTCAGGTGATTCACCCACCTCGGCCTCCCAAAGTGCGGGGATTACAGGCGTGAGCCACCGTGCCTGGTTGCCAAACTACCTCTTTAAATTACAACAGGCTACTGGGTATTAACTTTTTTTTTCAAGAAAAGAGGCTTTGGTGTTCTGCAAGACTAGGAGGGATGAAGTGTTAGATTCGTGGTTTTCAACCAGGGATGATTTTGTTCCCCAGAGGCCATTTGGCAACAACATCTGGAGACATCTCTGGCTATCCCAACTGGGGGAAGGGAGCATGTGTGCTACCGGCATTAGTGAGTAGAGGCCAGGGATGCTGCCTAACACCCTACACTGCACAGAACAGCTTCCACAACAAATACTTATCTGGTCTGAGATGTCAATAGTGCCAAAATTGAAAAATCCTGCTTCAGATTCTTAAAATACACCCTTCTACTGAAGAAGAAACCACCAAATCCTCCCAGCTGGGTGGAGAATCCCGCTACAAAGTCCTGGTGCAGCTTTGCTTGCCAGAGGCCTAACAGCTGAGGACGATTTCTCTCCAGCAACTGTTCTCCTGCCTTGGAAGGCTCTACCCTGGCAAAACTGAAATTTGAGGATGGTTCTCCAGGTCACAGACTTTAAACACCTTTCTCATTAAGAAACAATAGAAAAAGTTTCTTCTGATCACAAAACAAAACCCTCAGTGTAAAAAAAGGCATACATTACAAAAATAGCATAAAAAGTAAAGGCCATTGGCCAGGCGCGGTGGCTTATGCCTGTAATCCCAGCACTTTGGGAGGCCGAGGCTGGTGGATCACGAAGTCAGGAGATCGAGGTCATCCTGGCTAACACAGTGAAACCCCATCTCTACTAAAAATACAAAAAATTAGCTGGGCGAGGTGGCGGGCGCCTGTAGTCCCACCTACTCGGGAGGCTGAGACAGGAGAATAGCATGAACCCGGGAGGCAGAGCTTGCAGTGAGCCGAGATCGTGCCACTGCACTCCAGCCTGGGCGATGAGCAAGACTCCATCTCAAAAAAAAAAAAAAAAAAAAAATTAAAGGCCACAATCCCACCATCTAGAGATGGTTGCTCACAGTTCAATGTATATTCATTTCCTAGCCATACATTATCTATCAACAAAAAAGGGTGCCAGGGCACCATAGTTTGCCACTGACTTTTTCTCCTTGCTGGATGGTATTCCACTGCACAGATGACCATCTTATTCAATCAAGTCCTTATTCATAGATATGTGGGTTACTTCCAGTATTTTGCTGTACAAAGAATGTGACACTGAAAACATTCTATTCTGTGCACCTAAGACCTTTTTTTGTTGAGACAGGGTCTCACTATGTCACCCAGGTTGGAGTGCAGTGGCACAACTATGGCTTACTGCAGCCTTGAATTCCTGGGCTCAAATCCTCCCACCTCAGCCTCCCAAGCAGCTGAGACTAACAATGCATGCGCCACCACACCCGGTAATCAAAACAAAATTTCTGTAGAGTCAAGAGTCCCCAGCTATGTTGCTCAGGCTAAAGGCTTCAGAGAAGTGTATATGCTAAGTTCAAAGGGCATGTACATTATTAAAACATATCTGCATGATAAATAAAAGGGGTCTTTATTATTTGCATATTCATTAACCAAGTCCTTGCAGCTACCAAATTGTATACAGAAGTGAAAGTCATCCCCATGTGAAAACATTCATTAACGAGCTATTTATAAAAAGTTAGTCTCTCTTTGCTTCCTAAGTACCTGAAGCCAAAGTATTTATCCTGCCCACTGTATTCTGGTCTTCTGTTCGTCTCTATGGTTATATTGTAAGCATATGACAAACGACACAAATAGAATGCAACTTACTGGCAATAATCACAAATCTTGCGAATGGTGGTGGATTTGATGAATAATGCTAGAAAACTGCTCAAACCTTAAGCAAAAGCCCTAAAAAGTGTGGGTGACAGACTCAGACCAGTTAACAATAAAAGGAAAGTTGAGGAGGGGTCACTGATACTTATAAAAAAGAATGTGAATATCAAAATATCAAGAGACTCTGAAAACTGATGAAGCCATCAAATATTTTTGCAAAACTTCCTTCTATGATCATGTTGCAAAAACCAAATAAGATTATTGTAAGATACAAAATCAGTTTCACTTCAAAAACAACCTAATTTCCTTCTTTATTTGTCAGAATTAATATATCTTTAAAATTATGAACATGCTTTTATCATTATGTTCCATTTTCATGATTAAAGTTTCATTCAGGCTTCCCCTACCCCCAGTGTCCACCACATTCTATGATATTTTGGTCCCCATTTTAAGTGGTTTCACTTCAGGGGAGCTTTTTCTGGTGTCAACTCTCCTTGGGCTAAGCAGGCCCTCTTCTCAGAAGCCTAGGAGGAAGGCTGCTCTCATGTCTGGTATGTGAATGCAAAATACTCCCTACAACTGTCTGATTCTTACCGGAGCTAAAGGACCCCATGTAATAACCGGGGCCCTTTTCTCTCACCTCCTTACAAAGTCACTGGGGATGGAAAGGAGACTATGCTTGGTCTGCCTTCTATCACTGCCTTCATTCCCCGCTGCCAGCCAGGGCCTAGACAAAACCCCAGCTCTCAATATCCTCACAGGCTGAGCCCCACTGTCCACCCTGGGACACCTGCTGGGTGTCATTCCAAGGACACCAAGAAAGGAAGCACATCAAGCAAAGTCCCTGAGAAATCAGCTCTGAGACCTTGTGGCTCTTTCATCCCGTGATGCAATTCAGTCATTCTGAAGAGTATTTTCAAGGACCGTAGCCAGCTAAGAAAAAGTCATAAAATACATTTGCCTAAAAGCTTACAAACAATGTACATATATATACACAAACCCAACCTTCTCTCTGGCAGTTTTATAATAAAAATATATGGCTTATAGTCTTGAATGTCACAGATGAAGAAAACTTGAGCTTCACTGTATAGATGAGAAAACTGTAGCCCTGGGACAAGGGTCAGCAGACTTCTCTAAAGGGCCAGATGGTAAATGGTTGACATTTTGGAGGTCCTATAGTTTCTGCTGCAACTATTTGCCTCTGTCACTGTAGCACAAAAGCAGCCACAGACAATACATAAACAGATGAACATGGTTCTATTCTCATAAAACTTTATTTATGGATACTGGAATTTAGGTTTTACATTACTTTTTACCTGCTAAAAAACTACTTCTTTTTGTTTTTCTTTCCCAACCATTTAAAAATGTAAAAGCCATTCTTAGCAGACTACACCAAACGGGTGGTGGGCCAGATTTGGCCTTCAGGCCACAGTCTGCTGAGCCCTGTCATTTTGGCCACTCTTACCCTCAAGTGTAGATAAGACAGGCCCCAGTGCTTAATACCTCGTCATTTGCTCCTTGCTTTACCCATCCACAGCAAAGACCTGGATACTCTTCACCAAAAAATGTACAACTAAGGAGCTTTATCAACATTTTCCAAATGTTAGGAGTAATATTAAGATCTGTCAGACAAGTATGCCAGGTCACAGTTTAAAGGATACTGATATAATGCCATATTGTGCATTAAATAAAAACAAGAGGAAAATATAATAAACTTGAGAAACTCACTGAATTTGAAAAATAGGCTTTATTTTAACCAGTGGTATTGTCTGACATCCTATATGGCATAACTGATTACAGCCAAGTTCATGGATACAAATAAAATAGCAATTTCCCTCATTCTCTCTTTTGTTTTCTGTTCAGAGAAATCAGGAGATGGGAGCATTATGCTCAGAAACCGAAGAGCTCTTTCGAGAGCTCCAGCTTAAGAGTCCAGGCTTCCGGAGCATGCAGCCTCCTAACACGTATGTGGTCACATGTGCAAAGACCTTTATTACAAAATATTCAGAGCAGTATTTCTGTAGGAAATCACACTAGCATTTACAACCAAAACATGGCTGATAAAATTCATCTTGCTGTGGATGGTGAGGATTTGAACTGCAATAAAGCAGATGAGGCCTTTACGTTCACTCTCCTTGAAAGGGGGAGAGTCCCGGCTGAGAGGGAATCAGCGTCAGTCTGTCTCCTTCCTTCTTGCTCCAGTTGACTCGGGGGTCCACCCGGTCCCTCTGGAGCACGGTTATCGCTGCACTTATTGAGAAATGGAAACACCTTGGCCCAAATACAAGATTCTGTCACACAGCCAACACTGGAAGTGACTTTATACTTTCTTATTACACAAAAGGCTTAAATATGAGTCCTCATGTAGAACAAAATGCCTGAAATTCAGCAAATTATGAAAACAACTCTTCTCCACCCCTGAGGATATTTTATCTTTATAAAGTTGAAAATACAAAATATTAAAATAATTTGCCCTTTCTCCCCATCAAAAGGAATCACATTCTCAAAGGATTCCTGCAATATACAAAATTCTGAAACAAAATTTATTTCTCCCCAAACCAAGAAGTCAATGATAAGCTGCCAAGAAGACCCTTTTCCATAGAGGAGTGGAAAAGACACCTTGTTACTGTTTTATTTTAAAGTAATCATATTTAGAGAAAGACAGCAGTTTTCTGGCCTTATGGGCTTTACTTTTTTACTTTGATTTTCAGCATTTCTTAGCATTAGTTATTGGGAGTGAAGAGAATAACTTGTTTCTGAAGTTTGGGATATTCCTGGGAAAAGCACTGATCTTTCCCATGATAACTCCTCAAAAATTGTTGGTTGAAAACAGATGGCATGAATGAAAATGCTATATAACCATCTGTTCCTCTTTTCATGATTTTCACATCAAAAGCACCTGAAGTATCAATTGTGTTCAACACAGAATAGCACTAGGGGCTGAAGAGAGGATGATGTCACTTGCCATAATATCAGCTGAGGTGACATGGGATCTAAACTACCCAAGAAGTCTTCACTGGCAAACCTGCCTGACACCAGGGCCTCCTGAAGAGAGCAGGACAAGCAGCTGTGCATGCTCAAATAGCAAACATGCAAAACACATCCTCACTCTGCTAGAAATAGAGTACACAGGAAGTACATGACATCAAGAACCTGCTTCTGACTACTGGGGCAGATATTCAAGAAACCTCTGCACCAAAGGTGAAGGGTAAGCAGAGAAATGGCAACACCTGGGGGTGAGGGGGAGAGAGAGACGCACATATACGCATGCACTCACATGCACACATGACCGCCTCTGAAGGCTACCTGGTTACTCCGGGCCCACAAGCAGCCGTCCAACAACCCTCTCGACTTGCCCGGCTCAGAACTTCAGCAGCTGCAGTCTTTTAACTATCTACACTTTCTTCTCTCCTTTTAAGGCACAAACATATTTACAGTTTCAAATACACCTGTCAAGATCTGAGAACCATACGAAGCAAGTTAATCACAGGCTAGTGCACAGAAGCCGGTTGGTCCTTTTTGGCTGTACACATCACTAAGGGACAGCATCGGGTCTGAAGCAACCAGAAGGTGTGGGCCTTCTCTTGTGCCACTGTGGGATGTTGTCAAGCCTATGCCCCACCCTCAAGGTGGGGGTCACAGGAGAAGCCAAAGTAGCAAAAGCATGACCAGGATTGGGGACAATTCATTATTTTTTTACTTTGCACTGAACATATTCCTAAAAAGACAGAAGCTTGCCTGCCTGAGCCGACTCTCAGAAAGAAGAGCAAGGTGGAGACTGCCCCGGAGCATCCACAACCTCATGTAAAGTCACTGTGATCATAGTTTGTTCATATTGTCTTACCTTCCCACAAAGACAGACACACACATGCACACACACTAACACGCACACACACCCCCTTCCATCATGGAGGAAATCTCTGCAACAAGAGGCACTTGAATGATATTTGGAGAGTTCCCGTGAAAAGGCCTTCCCCTCACAGTGAAGTGGGATCGACAGAACAGAAACCAGGTGCTCAGGACTCCATCTCTTCTTGGTCGAGGGGCGGTGGCACAAAGCTGACGACTTCATCATAGGTCAGGCCTAGACATTGGGAAGGAAAAGTAAGACGTGAGAGTTTAGGCTGTTCTCTTTGCTGGCGAGCACTCTGACTTCACTCAAGATCCTTCCTCCCTGTCCAGGTAGTGGTATGATGGGCTACCTCACAGCTTGTATGTAATATCCTAATGGAGCACGTTATCACACAGAAGTTCCAGGGACATAGAAAAGAACCTTTTTTTTCTCATGTTTTTCATTGCTGAGTGCCTCTTAAGCTCTCTACGGAGGTGCTCAAGAATGAAAGAGCACTCTCACAAGCTACGGCAACAGATGGTCTTGGCTCTTTGGATTTAACTGGAGTTCTGAACTTGTGTTTTATGGAAAGAATATGGGACTGGACACAGGACACACGGGTTCCATTCCTGGCTATGTCCCGAACTAGTTCTAAGTTAACTGATAAGACATAGATTCTCTTTGCCCCAGTTCTACTAATTGTAAAACTGTAAAAATATCCTATTCTTTACTTAGCTCAGAGAGATGTTGTAAATGCAATGACTCTGAAAACCTCAAATCTCCATGCAAAGCTCCTGTATGTGAGGGGCTGTGCATAAAATCAGACCAGACGTAAGTATCTCAAAGGTCCAGAGAGTATCACTGTCTACAACACTTTCCACCAGAGAACATATTCATTCTGCATTACAGACCTCAACTACAAGCTTTAGCAAGTTGGTTATGACCATTCAGTTTTTATTTTTCCCACCGCTTTTGGTTAGTGGTACAAGATGTTAATCCTACCCTTAGGACTTACTTTTCCACTCATCTATAAGGAGGTCCCTGCTTTCAAAGGACTGATCATAAGGATCGGCCACTGGTTCATCATCAGGATCGTGGTACTGAGCAAAGTAGGCATGTGCAAGGGCTTGGGCTGCTGTAATTCTCTTATCTGAGTCCAATACAAGCATCTTCTCCAGCAAGTCGACAGCTATCAGTACCACAGACAGGAAGGAAAATAGTTTTTAACATGTTACAAAAAAGTATGCCTTATTAAGCAAACAGTTTTGGCCCTTCATATCCAAACAAAGAATTCTCCTCCAAAAATATCTACTCTAGGCTATATTGGCCCTTTTCTCCTTTACGCGTGTGTGTGTATCTGTATTTTGTATGTTTAAAATTTTTTATTTTATTTTTGATTCGGGGGTACACATGCACATTTGTCACATGGGTCTCAGTGATGGGGACTGGGCTTCCAGTGTGCCCAATAACCAAATAGTGAACATTGTACCCAACAGGTTATTTCTCAACCCTCACCCTCCTCCTGTATTTTGTATTTTTAAAGAACATGTTACTAAAGAAGAATTTTTTTAAATGACTAGGATTGTGTTTGAACAGGCTTTTGTGGAATGTCAATGTCAAACTGCTACCAGTGTAGTCAAACTGTATAAAAACAAAAGTCTACAGCTACAGTAATCTAGAATAGGTAGGCAGGACTGTTTTTTGTGTGTTTGTTGTTGTTGTTGTTGTTTGTCCCCCTTCGCTGTTTATTTACTAACATAAGACAAATAAATATTCATCAAACAGATCTTCAAACAGTGAATAAACTGGGGGTTTTACATGGTGATGGGGGTGAGACATGGTATTAAAATCAAAGGGAATTTTATTTTAAAAAATTTCACTATGAAAAATTTCAAATATACAGAAACAGAAAAGTAAAAACAAGGATAAAGTGAACACTCATATGCCCAGCATGCAGATTCAACAATTAACATTTTTGTATGGATTTATATGTTTTTCTGAACTGTTTTAAAATAAAATTATAGACATGACACTTTACCCTCCCCAAATATTTCAACACAAAGACATCTTCCTATATAATCATAATACTGTTATCATCTCTGACAAATAATTTCTAAATATCATCTAAAATCCAGTTGTTAAAATTTCTCCAATTATTCCAACATTATCTTTTAGAACTAGTTTGTTCAAACCAGGATTCAATTAGGGGCCATGCACTGCAACTGACTGGATTTCTTTAGTCTCCCTTAGTCTAGAATAATCTCCTTACTTCTAAGCCCTGTTCTTTCCCGATTTTGATCTGAAGAGACCCTCTGGTTGTCCTGAGAATGACCGTTTCTCGGGATGTGTCTGATTTTGCTTCTTTTGCTGTCATGTGTCTACACCCTGCTTTCCACTATCCCCTGTACTTCCCAAAAACCAGAAGTTAGGTCAAAAATTATGGTAAGAATCAGGTTAAACATTTTCAGCAAAAATACAGGTGATGTCATGCACGTGATAGTGCATTAAGGCCATCTGTCCCACTACTAATGAGCTAAAACTGATCACTGGGTTAAGATGTTTTCCCTTTAACCAAAGCAAGTAATCTGTGGGATATTTTGGTACCAAATAAATATCTGTTCCTTTCACTTATGGCTTTTTGCATTCACTGGGTTTCCTTTCCAAAAGCAATGATTTCTTTCATAAGGGGTTACAAAATGGTGATTTGTCTAACTCTATATTTCAAATGAGTATTTTTGTCTTTCAGCATGGCAGCACTTGGGAGGATAAATACTGCCATATAACCAGTTACCATTGTGGTGAAATAGGCTTTTGAGACTTTGCAAATTACTTCTTAAATGTGGAGCGGGTCGGGGTGAATAGTGAAGAGGACAGCTTCCTATGGAGATCGACTGCTGTGTATACTAGAGGCTGTAAAACACCCCTGTCCTACAGCTTGAATTCCAGAGTAATCCACTGGAGAAATATGGGCTTCAGGGGGATACAGAAACAAAGTGAATATTCATGTGTCAATTCAAGTTCATTAGTTTACACTTTAAAGTACAGTACTAGGCGAATGCCTGGATTATATATACATATATTCTTCTGATGGTCTTCTCCTCTTAGAAAAAGAAACCTTATCAGCTGTTGATTTTATAATTGAACACAGATTATATGACAAGTCTCTATTACCCCTAGGGTAAAAACTACCATGTTCTTATAATCACTAAGGTCAGGGGTAAGAAAAAGATTCCTCAAAGATATTATTAGCTGGGCATGGTGTTATGGGCCTGTAGTCTCAGCTACTTGGGATAGGGAAGAGGAAAGATCACTTAAATGCAAGAGCTCGAGGTTTTAGTGAACCATGACTGTGCCACTATACTCCAACCTGGGTGACAGAGTGAGATGCTATCTCTTAAAAAAAAAAAATCTTGACAGATAAATATACACACTAACATCAAGGGGTAATTTAAGTTTTAATTCATGTTTTGGGAATAGCAGTGAAACAAAGTCAGTGGCTGACGAAACAGAGCTGTTAATATTTATATTGCTGGCATGTTCCTGCTCAGTTAATATGCTGGGCATGAGCTTGTGACAGTAACACTGTACTCCATCTGCCCGGCAAGGGGAACCTCATTATATGACATCACTGTTTGGCAATGGGCTGTAAGGCACGTTTAAATGCTGAGAAGTACAGTGCTGAGCGCTAGATGGACCAAAGCCTCCTTTCAACTCATTAGCAAAGTGGTATCTAGTTCTTTTGGCGGTTTCAACGTCATGATTTCAAAGAATGGGAAGACCTATCAGGAGCTATGTGACATAAATAAGCTGCTGGAACACAAATATCTCCCCTCTCCCACTAAAAAATGAATTAACAAATCTTTCTGAGTCCGTTAAGAGGGTGTCAGTGAGTACTGCCCTGTCTAAAACTTAAGGCTTAGGGCTGTTCTGGACAAATCAGAACAGAATGACAGACAAGAAAGAACACAATGGGCCGGGTGCAGTGGCTCACGCCTGTAATCCCGGCACTTTGGGAGGCCGAGGCAGGCAGATCACGAGGTCAGGAGATTGAGACCATCCTGACTAACATGGTGAAACCTAGTCTCTACTAAAGATACAAAAAATTAGCCAGGCGTGGTGGCACACACTTGCTGTCGCAGCTACTCGGGAGGCTGCGGCAGAAGAATCACTTGAACCCAGGAGGCGGAGCTTGTAATGAGCCAAGATCGTGCCACTGCACTGCAGCCTGGGCGACAGAGCTAGACTCTGTCTCAAAAAAAAAAAGAAAGAACACAACATCTTTTCCCAACATCCTGTAGTACTTAAGGCTCAAAGAGAGCTTCTCACAGACCCTTGAACTAGATAATACAGCTCAAATAAATCATACAAAGTCAATTAGAGCATGCCAGGGCAGATGCAAACCTAAACCAATCTCAGTAGAATCGTACTTACCCCTGATGAGACTGTGGATTCATCCTTGGACAGGAGAGCAACCCAGCTGAGATATGACATACTCTCCATCTCCAAGGCTGACACGAACTCATCCACAACTGCCCAATACTTCAAAGAGCATGAGCATCTCTGCTATTGTAAGAATTATCACAGCAACACTAAAATTCCTCTCCATAACCACTATGGATGAAGTACTTAAAAAGGTAAAATCACCAAGCCTTCACCCCAGCTTCTAAAGAGGTCAGCATGGCTGTTGGCCCTCAAAAAGATAAAACTAAACCTGAAGCATAGCTGCCAAGACCCTTAAGAAGACACATGACCCACACAGATGCAAAGAAATGCAGTGAGATTTTAAAACATACCACACATCTTAAGAAAAGTGAGAAGGCGGATTATACTCGTTATCATAGCATAGCTCCCTTCCCTATTGTAGGGAGGTCCTGGTCTGCTCTTTCTGTGTCTATCATTAAACAGCACTGTCCACTGCCCTCTTCTAGAGTCAGGGAACGAGGCTCAGGCAAAGCAGCTTTTAGGGACCATCTGAAGCACACATCAGTCCTCCCCTTCAAAGAATATAGTCAGCCAGGCATGGTGGCTCACATCTGAATCCCAGCACTTTTGGAAGTTGAGGTGGGCAGACTGCATGAGCCCAGGAGACAAAGATTAGTAGATGGTGAGACCCTGTCTCTACAAACAATTCTTTTTTTTTGAGACAGAGTCTTGCTCTGCCACCCAGGCTGGAGTGCAGTGGCCGGATCTCAGCTCACTGCAAGCTCCGCCTCCTGGGTTTACGCCATTCTCCTGCCTCAGCCTCCCAAGCAGCTGGGACAACAGGCGCCTGCCACGTCGCCCGGCTAGTTTTTTGTATTTTTTAGTAGAGACGGGGTTTCACCATGTTAGCCAGGATGGTCTCGATCTCCTGACCTCGTGATCCGCCCGTCTCGGCCTCCCAAAGTGCTGGGATTACAGGCTTGAGCCACCGTGCCCGGCCCAAACAATTCTTTAAAAAACTAGCCAGGCATGGGGATGCATGCCTGTAGTCCTAGCTATGTGGGAGGCTGAGGCGGGAGGATCATTGGAGCCCAGGAGTTCAAGCTTGCAGTGAGCCATGATTGTGCCACTGTACTCTAGCCTGGGTAACAGACTGAGACCCTGACACTACCAAAAAAAAATAACAACAATAATAATAATAATAAAGCAATTCCTTTTTTAGCCAAGGCAACACATATCTTCAGCTGCCACCATCACTTCCCTCTGCCAAGGATCTTGAAGGCATATGAAGTCATTTCTTTAACTTTAGGTAGCAAATAAGCTCCACAAAGAGGTGAGGATGGTTACACCTCTGAGGGGCAGAGAAAGAATAAGGGAGGGGAAAAGTTCATGAGTGTGGAAGATGACAGGATCTGTAGCAACAGCAGCTACCGATAGAGCAGAGCACCCTGCAGGGAGTTCCTGGGTGGGTCCTCTAAACACCCACCTGCACTTCAGTGGTTTCTGTCCTCCACTCAGGGACACCATGAATCCACAGCAGTTGTGAACAAGCTACAGCTTTCTTCTGTGTCTGCTTCTTCCTGCCTCTCCAATCTTTTCTCTCAACATTCCTGTTACTCTCTCTCCTTTCTTCACTGTACCTGCCCATTCCCCCGATCCCAAGGTCTGTGATCATTTAAACATATAAGCATCTTATATAATTAAAAAAAAATCTGACAACACAAATAGATAATAAAAGCCATATTTATCACCTTCCAATATTCAACTAATGGTACTTTATTTGGTCAAAAGGAGAAATTCTTCTTCAAATCCCCAATTTATATCATAACCAATTCAATATCCATGAGGTGAGGATATGGTCAACTTACCCAGGGGATTGGCACCAATAAATACATTCGCAAAGTTCATCTTCGGCATCTGAGTCAAAGACTGAATATAGTTTCTTGCCTGAAAAAACAAGGGTTTTCAGAATTACTTTGTTCAATAATGTTACTTCTCTCAAAGCAAGAATCTTGGTCCTGCTAAGGAACGAGTGTTAACTGACAAAGTCCACTAACTCCAATGTTTATAACTGTCTTTGATAAAACCTCTCCCTTACTGCCATCCTAACTTCCTAGTTACGATCATCACCTTCTTTATTCCTGCTATCTCTCACAGTTGCATTTCAAGTGAACGAGAATACTCATCAATCAAGTTCTCTTTCATCAGCTTTCTGATCACAGGATGAGAAGTTTAAAAACTGAGGCCGAGATATGTAAGAAGTAGCCCTTTCTGAGACAGCCTTCTCAAACAGCTAAAATTGGTAGAAGGGTTGGTATTCCCAAAGTAAGTCTTGGACCAGCAGTCTTTTGATAGTGCTGACTTCAGTAGGTGCTCTTAGCACATCAAAGGACATCAATATTAAACCTTGCTAACAAAGTAACACTGGTAACAAAAAAGTTAATATAAACTTAATATAATAGTCCTACCTCACAGGTTTGGAGTGAAGATTAGAGATAACAAACCTAGTACTTTCTTAACACAGTACTTGGTTCCAAGTGAGAGTTCAAGAAACATTATCTGCTATCCCACTATCACCTTCAGAGAAAAGCAAAGTCTGCTGTCTATCTTAAACACCTTTTTAAAATTTCTGTTTTAATACAATCCAACAGTAAAGGTATGTATGTATATTTATGTTTACACACACACACACACACACACACAGGTTATAAAAAGTTCTGGTTGCCCAGGCATGGTGACTCACGCCTGTAATCCCAGCACTTTGGGAGGCCAAGAGGGCAGATCACTTGAGCCCAGGACTTTGAGACCAGCCTGGGTAACATGGTGAAAACTTGTCTCCAAAAATACAAAAAATTAGCCAGGCATGGTGATGCATGCCTGTGGTCCCAGCTACTTGGGAGGTTGAGGTTAAGAGGATCACTTGAGCAGGGAGATGGAGCCCAGGAAGCTTGAGCCCAGGAGGTGGAGGTTCCAGTGAGCTAAGATTGTGCCACTGCACTCCAGCTGGGGTGACAGAGTGAGATCCTGTCTTAAAACAAAACAAAAACAAACAAAAAATCTGGTTGCTTGGGCAAGTTCACCTTATTTATTAAAAAATTTTTTTAGAGACACAGTCTCTGTTCTGTTGCCTAGGCTGGAGGTCACTGGTACAATCACAGCTCACGATAGCCTCAAACTTCTGACTCAAGCAACCCTCCTGCCTCAGCTTCCCAAGGAGCTGAGACTGCAGGCGTGTGCTATCATGCTCTAATTTTTAAATTTTTTTGTAGACCTGCAGTATTGCTGTGTTGCCCAGGATGGTCTCAAACTCCTGGGCTCAACTGATCCTACCACCTCAGCTTCCAAAGTGCTGAGAACTGCAGGTACACGCCACCACACCCAGCCTTCACCTTCTTAATGATTGCATGTGGAGTCAGGAGGAAAGGTCTGCTTTGAAAAGCAACTGAGAATCTTTCTGCTTTGAAAAGAAAGTTTTAGGAATTGAATATATAAATGGCTGTAATCCCTTTCTACTTGAACATGTAAATAAAAAGATGAAGGGAAAACAGGTAAGAGACAATTATCTCATTCAGAGAACAGTCATCCCTTTAATAAAGATAAATCAACAGATGACCTGAATATAGCCGAAGTAGAAACAAAGTTGCTGGGAGGCGCCCTCTGTGATGCCAACCCGGTTCCCCAAAATATTAAGGGTATCTTAGAAAGAAAGAAGTGCCCCGATCACCTCTGATAATAAAACAAGAGTCAGACTAAGTAGTTAAGAATAAAGAAGGTACCTAACTGTACCAAAGTGTTTGTATTTATTCTATATTATTTGTGTATTTTCTTTTAAACATAGTATGTATTAGTACTGGATATTTCAGTTTTGTTTTGTTTCGTTTTTAAATAAAGAATTCTCTTTTGGTCATTAAAAAAGTGGATGAATTGGAAAGCATGCTAATGGACTTCAGTTAACTACCCTTCTGATAAAGGTCATGATAGTAGCACACCCTAGCTACAGGCATAGCACCTAGAAAGAAACCACCTCACAGCACTAAATTCACAAAACCAAATACAAAAATAACAATTTTCCATTTACAAGCTTACTAATTATATCCCCAATCTCACAAGACTGGATGACATTTTATCCCAAAAGTCAACATCTTGCAATAGCACATAGGCAGGCCTCAAGGCACATGCAAGCATCCAGTGATGTTAAAAACTGTTGGTTATACAGTGGCAATAAAATGAGAACGTGGCTTCTCAGTGCGACATCCCTGTACAGTCTCTTTGTTCTCACCTCATGGCTTGGCATCCTGTTAATGAGATAAGCGGGGGGTGTTCCCGTCAGACGCATAATCTGCTGAAGCTGGTTAATATCTTAGATGCCTAGTCAAGGGCATTGTTAAACATACAGTGCAAAAAATAATTTTCAATTCAAGTTTTTAAAAAGGTCAAAAAGCCACCCCTAAACAAACAAAAAAACCTACCCCCCATTCACCCTACCCGAGGACCCAAGGCTGCATGTTAAAGCTTCTGTGAATGACATGAGTCGCTTCTGTGAATGACATGAGTAACTAGGCATGTAGTCAGTGACTGGCCATGCAGATAAGAAAAATTACTTTTCTTTGGTTTTAGCATCATCTTTACTGTTAAATATTTTAGGTTCCCTGGAAACAGACTGCCCCTTGATCCAGGATGCCAGCCAGAGAACTGTTTTCAAGTACTGACGGCCAAAACCTGTTTGTGGGAGAAATACAGATGATTCTAAAATTTTTGACTCAAACTTTGAACAAAATAAAATATCCAACATATCCATTCAAGGAAGAGACTAAACTTTTGCGGCACAGGTTCTCCAAAGCACCATCCCTCCGAATTAAGACACACGTGGGCATCTGGGTTAATAAGCAATGCCACATTTCAAAGACATTAGTTAGTGGTACATTTAAAATACTTGCCACAAACACAAAATGGTAAATGAAGAAAGAGGAGACAGGGAGAAGGTTAGAGGCTAATGGCAAAGGCAAAACAGAAGTCACAGGCTGCTGACAGTGTTAAAGCATGCCATATGATTTCCTCCACAAGTCTCTTCAACAAGCGAACAACTAACCTCACTTAACAAACAGGTGGAGGGAAGTCTGCAAAATACTCTGCAAGTATCTGACAAGGGCAGAACTATGAGATTTTCTGTATGTATAGGCACGTATGTAAGCTGTACTACAACTTCTCTCTTTTAACTGTTCCATCAATGTTAATACAACTCGCCCTCTTCTAAAATGTAAGAACTGTTTATCATGTTCCTACTAAGAGCAGAAGTGAGATTTTAAAAATCTTCAATGTAATTCAATAAACCCCTTTTCTAGTCCTTTTCTTGTTAACTACTAATTCCCTCATTCAGGTGAAGCGTCATCTTCAATAAGCACCATGGCCAAGCAATTTTACTTCTTTGTGGCTTTCCCAAATAATTTTTCTACTTTAGCTCGTCCTCTGAACTGAACTCCCTAGTGGTCAGATGACTTAGCAGTAATCTGTTTAAGGCTGGCCACCGGGAGAGAGCTCGAGCCATGTGCTCCACGTTGCCTTTCACGCTCCCTAAGCCCAAAGACAGGCCAGTAAATTCCAAAAGAGGTATTAATTACACTTTGATTTGTGGTCCTTTTAAGAAACGTACCAGATCCACACCAGATGATGGAATTCTTTATTTTGTTAGGAGTTTAGGAAACAGAATTTAGAGTTACCTTTAACAAATCACATAACAAATGACACTTTTCATGCCAAGGGAAGTAACAAAAAGGGGCCACAAAGTAAACCAGCAATAACAATATACCATTGGGTCTTAAAATGTAAAAATCCTCCACTTCTCCTTCCTTCCTGTGAACAATACCTGGCCTGCGCATTCTGTCTTTGTCTCCTTTAGTCAAAGAGGTTATTGTTTTATATCCCCTTTCTGTCAAGAGGTTAGAAAGATTCTATTTCTGGAGGAAAATATGAATGAGTCAGGTCTTTGCTTTTTTTATCTAATTTAATTAATTAGTTTTTTTTAAAGACAAGGTCTTGCTCTGTCTCCCAGGCTGGAGTGCAGTGCACGATCACCACTTCCTGCAGCCTCAAACTCCTGGCCTCAAGTGACCCTCCTGCCTCAGTCTCCCAAAGTGCTTTGAGGACAAATGTGAGCCACTGTGCCCCGTCTGCTTTTGCTTTCTTAATATGATTTTGTTCTTTCACTGATTATTACAAATACTGGGACATTAACCAAATGAATTCTCTTTCCTTGGCCTCCGTAACAACCCATTTATACCTTTTCCTATGGCTCATCCTAATAGGTTCTCAATCCATTATTGCATTCTCTTACTCAGCATTCAATTTCTTCATAATTATTGGCATCGCTACTTCACTACTTTTCAGGAGAATGAAAATAGCTGTTGGCTTTCTATTTTCTGCATTCCTTCACTAATGTCTTTTTTCTTTAATTTTTAAAATCTCTGAACAATTTTACTCACCTGGCCTTATTTTTCCATTATGTTACCATAAGATAAACAGGTACTTGGGCCGTGTCGTGAACACGAAATTAATCTTGTCTACCCCTTAGGATGTTTAAACTACTTTTATCCACTTGCCCCAATTATGTAGGAAAAAACAAACAAAAAAACCTTTCTTATTCTTACACTCAATATAATATTATTTAGGTTAAGTTCTGTATTCTGGTACTCAATTTCAGTAGAGCTGTTGAAATATATAATGTGCCTCATTTCACAGAGGGACCTCCACTATTAGGCTGTGCACCTAGTGTTTCTTTCTTAAAAATAAGTGATGGATTAATGAGAGATAAACACTATTGACTATTTTACCTAGACTTTGGTTTGAATTCCTTGTGACTAATAGCACATATCTATAGGGCAGATGGTTGGGATGGAAGAGAAGACTAAGAAAGGGCTGCTAGGAATCACTCTCAGGAAGGAAATGAATTTGCGTGGTCTCATTAGCACTATTTATTAATTGAGCTCCTTCCCAGCCCTCCCTCTGCCCTTAGGGCCTCTTACTGTAAGACAGTGTTTCTAAGAAAAAACATAAAAAAAAAAAAGTACTGCCCTTTCTAAGCATCGTCTGATATCTTTGATTCACTCTAATCCAGCTTCTATATATCATAAAGGGGGAAAAATACCTCTTTAGGTTGACATTGTAGTAACACTGACAATGACTTCCAAAATAGTGTGTAACCACATGCGATTATAGTTTGGATCATGTTATCCAGCATCTGGGATCTGTACTCAGCTCTGCCACGTGACTCAGTGCATGACGTGGAAAAGTCACTGCCTTTCTGGGCCTTTGCTTCTTTATCTTAAATAAGTAAATGAAACAAAATTCAGAGTGGAGGTTCAGAAATACACTGGGCTTTGGCATCCTTTCAAGAAATGTACTGGATACATACCAAATGATGGTATTCTTTATTTTGTCAGGAAGGTGAATGAACGGTTCCAACTCACCTACTTATGCCTGCCTCAAGCTACCCAGCAGTCTTCTCAACTAGGCAAAGGTCCCCTTCGGTCATAAATGTTGGGAGGAGAATCCAGGAAGGCATAACTGGAGCTTGGCTCCACAGCTCATTTTTTCTTTTGTTCAACTGCCTGGTGGCAGATTGAGGGAAAAAGGAAAAAAAACTGGGCTTTCATGGCTTCTCTCATGCCTCTGGCCCAAGAAAATGACCAAGAGCAGGAAATCATAGCAAAAGTAAGCCAGAGTCACATTCCCATGGCTTCTGTCTAAGTCCCTGCTTAGAAGCAAGAAAGCACTAGCTCCAAACTCTGTCTCAGGTTATTTAACTTATAATTACAAGGCAATAGGAGGAAAATTTATAACCACATTCCTGTGGATCTGAGGTATCAAGAGTGGAGTTGTTTCTTCTGAGTGGGGTCTAGGGACTGGATAGAAAGGTCCCTCTGTTGGGAACGAACATTTTACATAGAATATGTGAGTATCTATTCTAAAACAATAAAAAATAACTTTTGGGAAGGGGCAACAGTGTGCAGACAATGTACATTTTATTCTTTTAGTGATTAAGTTGGACTAAATACATGGTGAAGCTCATGCGCTGAGAACAAACACTAGAAACAGTGAAAAGAGCTCTAGAGCATACGTGAAACTTCTGAGAAAGACGAAAGTCAGAGCTTGAGGACAGAGACACACATTTTGCATTAATCTCTTGGAATGAATTAGAATCTCAAATCTCATTGCTTTACTGGGATACTATTGCCTAACAGAGGCTCCCATGATCTTAGTGTGTACCCAGATAGAGAATAAAACACACTTGTGCATGCAAGCAGGCACACATGCGTGCACGCACACACACACTCACACTATCTTATACCTCACTCATCCTGGAAGTCAGCATACAAAGGGTACGTGTGCTTACAAACACACCCAGGTCAAAGTACAGATTGGTAGAAGGCAAGTGGCAGAGGCTCCCAACAGGGCAGATAATTACAAAGCATCAACTCACAGACTCTGAGGAGATTTTCTTCAAAAGCTCAGCCCCTGGGGTTCCAACGAGTCTTAAAATGAGCTTCAACTGATCAATATCTAATGGTGGACCATAAAGGAAAATGTTGGGACAAAATAAAAATGAAAAACAAACAATGACAAACAAAACAAAAACAAATAAACAAACAAAACACCCCGAGAACAAAAATGAAACACCCCAAACCTAGCCAACACGGTGAATCCCTCTAGGTCAAGGTTCCCGCAGGATGATCACTTCACGTAGGACATGCTCCTCCTGTACAAAGATTCAAAATGCTACCACACACGTATCCACTTTATATTCATTTCGTGCATCTGTCAACAGTATGTATCAGTAAAGTAAGGCAACATTAGGTGGTTCTTAGCTGCCAAAGACAGCAGGTGAAAACACAAGAGCTTCACTCAGTTTACACTGCCCTCTTCATCTGCCATGAAAGTGTCAGTAATCAGTCCAGGAAAGAGCACTGGTAATTAGAGGGCCACAGATAAGGAAGAAAGCAACAGAGCACAGAAGCTACGGATGTACAAGTCTGTTTATGAATATTCTCCTAAATGTGACCTAAAGAGTTTGTGATATGACAGTGGAAGGCCTGTGAGACCCCAAAGCCTGACCACTGGAGCACACCCTCTGGGAAGCCTCGCCTCTCACACTGGCTACAGTAGGCAGAGCACGATGAGGGAGAGTCGCCAGCAGAGGGCGCTCTCCCACCGCATGTTCCTTCAGGAGCTCCATGAGAACGGAAACACAAGCAGTTTCAACCTTATAAAATGCAAATGAACAATGCTTAACAAATTCCACACATCCCAAAGGCTCTAAATAATAGGCCACAGTGCTAAAACTTTTATCCTGGTAGCCAACACTTCAATGTATACTCAGAATGTATGTGCGTGTGTTAACCAGAAGACAAAAATTTCCATTTGTTCTCATTGCTTTTAGTCTTACCTAAAACGGAAGTTAAAAAGAGGGGGGAAAATACTATAAAATAGCTTTTAATATTTTCTCTGAAAATGTGAACAGTTTATCCACGTTTATACTGACTGACATTCCACGGAGGGAGAAGAGGAGGATGACTGTCTTCTGACCCATCAGGTTTTTCACATGACTAAATCCTCTTGGCCTCAGGTCTCAGCTTCAACTTCATTCACCTCCTCAGGGAAGCCTCCCCTCAACACTCTATATACATAACACCCCCCCCCCAATTCCTTCTCAGTATCATGCTTGATAACATCATAGTGCTTATCACAGCCTAGAATTACTTTGTTTGCTTACTGTCTGCCCCCAGTACTGGTCTACAGCTCTGTGAGGACAGGGGCCACTCTGCCTCTTCACCATTTATCCTCAGCCTAACATCTGGTACATGACGGGTATTCAAAATATTTAAGGAAAAGGTAGAGCAGGAAGAAAGAAATTTTTGCTTATGGTTATACATATAAAGGCAACATAGCAACACTTAAAAATAGCAGTCTCTATAAGCCACAGGTGCCTACGTTATAGGAATAACTTATGCAGTAATTTGACATCTTGTCTTTTTTTTTTAATTTTAAAAATTTATGTTTTTTTTATTATTATTATACTTTAAGTTCTAGGGTACATGTGCATAATGTGCAGGTTTGTTACATATGTATACTTGTGCCATGTTGGTGTGCTGCACCCATCAACTCGTCAGCACCCATCAATTGGTCATTTATATCAGGTATAACTCCCAATGCAATCCCTCCCCCCTCCCCCCCCATGATAGGCCCCAATGTGTGATGTTCCCCTTCCCGAGTCCAAGTGATGTCATTGTTCAGTTCCCACCTATGACTGAGAACATGCGGTGTTTGGTTTTCTGTTCTTGTGATAGTTTGCTAAGAATGATGGTTTCCAGCTCTTTCTTTTAGATATGAAACCAGCTTAAATGGAAGAAAATTCTAGGCTGGAGTCAGCAAACCCCAATCTCTTCCTGTTTTATATATAAAGTTTTATTAGAACACAGTCATGTCCATTCATTTATGTACAGTCTATAGGTGTTTCCAATTACAACAAGCACAGTTACCATATGGTTCCCAAGCCTAAAATATTAACGACCTGGCCCTTTCAGAAAAGGTGTGCCAAACCCCATCCTAAACCCAAACAACTTGTGTTCTTTAGCAAGCAAAACAAACTAGAAACAAGTCCACTCACGTAAGTTATTTCTAAATTAAGAATAACAGGGAATTCTGTCATCTGCAAATGGTACAAATCAGTGTGTTATAAAGGTTAAGATTTAAATACTGGCTTCTCAGTTCAAGATGTTGAGAAGACAAAAATTTTGAAGCATATGTTCATAGGACAGAGCAGGAGTGGGGGTGGGATGGATACTGTCTTGCTCTAAAATAATCAGATTAATTATATTACAATAGAAATCTGTAAAAAAAATTCTTGCTGCTCTAAAATGACTCAATTTACAAAAATTTAGTTCCCTCACATTAACACTCTTCAGGAATATATTTAACTGGGTAGCCACCACAAGATAAAGTAAATCATATATGGGAAAAATCTCAACGACTTCATATCTCAAACAGGTGGCTTTACAATATATGCATCAAAAGTAATCTCTAAAATGAAGCTTTTGATATTGGTATTCTTAAGAGACTTCTGACTACTTACAGTGAGAGTCAATTTTTATACTCTCTCTAAGGAAGACAGGCTCTCTGAGCTATGAATTTCTCAACTACCTGAACTTCACCGCAACCTACCTGAAGAATATGCAATTTCCATTAGTCACAGTGGCTCATTACGTCAATGAGCTGGGAAACCCTCTCTCTCCCCCCTTTGCTGGCATGAAACAGTATCAGGCCTGAAGAATCAAGCCCCAATTCCTCAGCCTCACATTCACAGCCGTCTGTGATTTGGCATCAAGCTTCTTTTCTGACTCTGGCTCAAACTATTATTCTTTAATGCACTCAATGCTTCAACTCACACCAGATATTCCAGGCACTTCTAAGCTTCCAAGTACTTATTTATGTAACTCAGAAACCACAACACCTCCCCTCCTCCCATCCTTCCAAGCCTTTCCTATTCCAAGAACTCTGCCATGAAGTCTTCTTGGATATATTGAGGTGGAATTAATTCTCTACTTTTTTTTTCAATAGCTTATCTATTATTCTAGTGTATTTATCACTCCATCTTATTTTATAATCAGGGACAAACAGTTGTTCAAATAACTCTTGTAACTCTCTTTCCACTGAGTCTGATCATTCTGGTTTTAAGGACAGGTACCACCCTGTCCCCAGCACCTTCCACAGAGCAGCTTGATAAATACTGGTTGACTTGAAAAGATGAGCCATGGCACATCCTTTCAGCACCTCGGTAGGCACCGGTGTCTCCAGCCGTGGCACTGACACCTGCTGACACTGCTGCCTCCAGTAGTTCTTTCATTCTCTTCCCTTTGTCACCCCTACACCTTGGAGGTGAACTTCTCTCCTGAGGGCTGCAAAGACTAGTTTGAAAAGGGAGAGCCAAGAACCAACTGAATCTTCTCAGAATGGAAACACTGTATTATTTTGGAGCAGTTAACTTCAGAAGGAAAATAGGTCAAGCTTGAAAAAACAATGTAGGTGGCTCCTACTGGTAAAACTGGAACTTGGGACTCAGTGAAACGTACAACCAGGAAAGAACAGACTGGTGATGATGTAGCGATCATCCCTGTGCTGCAGAGAACGCTTCACTAAGAGTGTATCATTCTGGTGAAACAGTCCTGACGGCCAACGGGTGGCTACTGCATAGAGTTCCCTGCAGGTCTCGTAGATTATGGTGAAATCCCAGGAGCAACTGCTCTTCGGGAGCTTGAAGAAGAAACTGACTACTTACAGTGAGAGTCAATTTTTATACTCTAAGGAAGACAGGCTCTCTGAGCTATGAATTTCTCAACTACCTGAACTTCACCCCAACCTACCTGAAGAATATGCAATTTCCATTAGTCACAGTGGCTCATTACGTCAATGAGCTGGGAAACCCTCTCTCTCCCCCCTTTGCTGGCATGAAACAATATCAGGCCTGAAGAATCAAGCCCCAATTCCTCAGCTTGACCCCTTTTCAAACTAGGGGGACACTGCCGAAAGTTCTCCAGTGGTCTGTATGGACCCAAGTTTGTCAAACTGTACCACACACATTGTGACAGTAATCATTAACAGAGATGATATAGAAAATCTAAGGCCCAAGCCAAAGCCAGGGGATGGAGAATTTGTGGAAGTCATTACCCAAGAACGACCTGCTGCAGAGACTCGATGCTCTCGTAGCTGAAGAACATCTTACAGTGGATACTAGAGTCTATTCCTAGGCTCTAGTGCTGAAACATGCAAATGTGAAGCCATTTGAAGTGCCCATCCTGAAATGTGAAGGCCAAAGACGGCACTGGCTATTTTTGTAAACGAGACTACCAGGCCTTCTTCACAAAGACTTGTATTCAACTTAGTTTAATGTAGATTTGAATTAGCTTTTTCGTAAAATAAAAGCAGCACAAAATCCAAAAAAAAAAAGAAAAGAAAAGATGAGCCATATATTATGCTTTTCAACTCAGTCCTACCCCACTGCCTTGCCCTCAAAACACAGAATGACCATACTCCATGGAAAAATACACAATGTAAAATAAAAATCTTAGTAGCTAAAAGCATTTGCATGAAGGAAGTTAAAACATGCAAACCTCAGAAGAAATCACCATGGGTTCTTCAAAAGCTGGCAAATCCACTGAAATACAGGCCAGTCTTCCAACAGTACCAGCTACTATAAGGCCACTATGATTTGTCCAGGCAGTTAAGACCAGAAGGAGCTTCACGTAGCCATATTAGCAGAGTAAAGCAAAACTTACCACATCATGACAATCAGTATTTCCACAGTGAGTCATCCTTTGTAATAGGTTTAGCCCTTTTTCTCTTAGGTAGAAAATATTTTTACTATTAGTTTAAAATGTGTTTTAACTGTAATGATCACAACGTCAAAATTTAAATCATAAATCTCCTGAATCCTTCTAAAACAAATGAAGAAAAGAACAACTTAAGCCTAAGATTACTCTTTAGATCAAGTCATCTTTAACAGAAGCAACAGTCAGAATGAACAGGTAAAGAAAAAAAAAAACCAAGTATAACAGGATATTTCTAGGCAAAGTAAAACAGGGATATTCTAGTCGGTTCTAAGTGCTCCAGGCAACTCCTAAAAAACCTCCACAGACCAGAAAGTTGAAGATGAATAAAAGGACCAGTTGCAGGACCTACCTGCCATGAGCAGCAATTTTCAACGAAATAAATCCACATGGGGCAAAATGGAGCACTAACCTTTGGAAAGGTAGGAAACTTTCCTAGTGACAGACAGGATAGACGTGAGTAAGACTTAGCCTAGCTCCTTATCTTCCAGGTTGTCAAAACAGTCGTTTTCACTGTAACACAAAGAAAATGTCTTAAGGTACCCTTGGTTGATGGACAAATCTGAGGATTCTACCTTTTTCTGAGAAAATGTATTCTCAATTCAGAGAAGTAAGGGCAAATAATCTAATAAAATATTTTTCTTTTTCAGCATTTATTAGGACACTTGCTTTTAGTGTCTAAAGTGAAACTGCTTTTTAAAAATGAGAGAACATCCAGGCTGGCCAACATGGCAAAACCCTGTCTCTACTAAAAATACAAAAATTAACAGGGCATGATGATGTGCGCCTGTAATCCCAGATACTCGGGAGGCTGAGGCAGGGAGAATCACTTGAACACAGGAAGTGGAGGTTGCAGGGAGCCAAGACTGCGCCACTGCACTCCAGCCTGGGTGACAGAGCAAGACTCTGTCTCCAAAAAAAAAAAAGAGACAGAATATTTGGTAGGGTGCAGTGGCCACACCTGTAATCCCAACACTTTGGCAGGCCAAGGCAGGCAAATCACTTGAGGTCTGGAGTTCTAGACCAGCCTGGCCAACATGATGAAACCCAATCTCTACTAAAAATACAAAAAATTAGCTGGGCGTGGTGGCGTGCACCTGTAGTCCCAGGTACTTGGGAGGTTGAGGCAGGAGAATTGTTTAAACCCAGGAGGTGGAGGTTGCAGTGAGCCGAGATTGTGCCACTGCACTCCAGCTTGGGCGACCAAGCGAGACTCCATCTCAGAAAAAAAAAAAAAAAAAAAAGAATATTTGAAACCAATGACTGAAAATGATGGGCAGATGTGAGAGAAGGGTCTCCAGAAACTTTAGCTCTACTGCCAGTGTTTTAACTCACAAGCAGGACAGTATGAACAGAGGTGTTCATTATATTATTATTTGTCTACTAGTATGTCTGAAATATTTCAAAACATGTTTGCAAAAGAAATGAAAAAAAACAGAAGCAGCAAATTTAATACACTAAGAAAATTCCTATAGACCAGGGCAGCAACTGATGGCAAGTGGATTTTAACTTAGCTCCATTAACCCATAAGAGCACCATTTCTGTTAAAATTAAAGATGGTTTTACACGTAAAGGAAATTCACTTGATTATGTAGAAAAGGAAAACAACAGCAAGCCAAGGCTGTGATCTCTGGTAGAAAACCAGTATTTGATGAATAACAGGGCTATGAAACTTTCTCTCTTCCTTAAGCTGCAGAGTGTTAAGTGTCGATAACAGAATTTTCTAAGTGGCTCATTCATTTCAAGATCTATGGTATTTGAAGTAAGTTAGTACTATACCTGAAGAGACATTCTGTATCCTCCCTCCTTTCTAGTACAAAGTTCTGTCAGCTGTGTCCACTTGAGATCCCTAGTCAACTAGGCTTTTAAGAAAGGGCTTCATTCTTTAAAAAATACTACTACTATCATTAGGCCAGATGGAAGGGGTTCTGCAATGTCACAAACAAGAATTTCTAATCCGATAACACATAACTGGCTTTAAGACAAAAATGAGTATTTCTTATATTTTTTTAAAAATTAAATTAAAATTCTGAGATACATATGCAGCATGTGCAGGTTACATAGGTAAATATGTGGCATGGTAGTTTGCTCCACCTATCAATCCATCACCTAGGTGTTAAGCCCCGCATGCATTAGCTATTTATCCTGATGTGCTCCCTCCACCTGCCCCCTACCCCACCCCACCCCACCAACAGGCCCCAGTGTGTGGTGTTCTCCTCCATGTGTCCATGTGTTCTCATTGTTCAGCTCCCACTTGTGAGAACATGCAGTGTTTGGCTTTTTGAGGAAAATGGCTTCAAGCTCCATCAGTGTTCCTGCAAAGGGCACAATCTCATTCCTTTTTATGGCTGTACAGTATTCCATGGTGTATATGTACCACATTTTTTTATCCAGTCCATCACTGATGGGCATTTGGGTTGATTCCATGTCTTTGCTATTGTGAATACTGTTGCAGTCAATGTACACATGCATGTATCTTTGTAACAGAATGATTTATATTCCTTTGGGTATATACCCAGTAATGGGATTGCTGAGTTAAATGTTATTTCTGATTCTAGGTCTTTGAGGATTTCACCACAGTGTCTTCCACAATGGTTGAACTAATTTTCATTCCCACCAACAGTGTAAATGTTCTATTTCTCCATAGTCTCACCAGCATCTGTTGTTTCTTGACTTTTTAATAATCACCATTCTGACTGGCATGAGATAGTATCTCATTGTGGTTTCCATTTGCATTTCTCTAATGGTCAGTGATGTTGAGCTTTTTTTCAGGGTTGTTGGCTGCATAAATGTCTTCTTTTGAGAAGTGTCTGTTCATGTCCTTTGCCAACTTTTTTTTTTTTTTTTTTGAGACAGAGTCTTGCTCTGTCACCCAGGCTGGAACACAGTGGTATGATCTCGGCTCACTGCAAGCTCCACCTCCCGGGTTCATGCCATGCCCCAGCCTCCTGGGGGACTACAGGCGCGCGCCACCACGCCTGGCAAATTTTTTGCATTTTTAATAGAGATAGGGTTTCACTGTGTTAGCCAGGATGGTCTCGATCTTCTGACCTCGTGATCCCTGCCTTGGCCTCCCAAAGTGCTGGGATTGCAGGCATGAGCCACCATGCCTGGCCCTTTGCCAACTTTTTAAAGTTTTTTTTTTCTTGTAAGTTTGTTTAAGTTCCTTGTAGATTCTGGATATCAGACTTTTGTCAGGTGGATAGATCACAAAAATTGTCTCCCATTCTGTAGGTTGTCTGTTCACTCATGACAGTTTCTTTTGCTGTGCAGAAGACCAACAAAAAGTTTTTGCTTTTGTTGCCATTGCTTTTGATGTTTTCATCATGAAATTTTTGCCCATGACTATGTCCTTAATGATATTGCCTAGATTTTCTTCTACGGTTTTTACAGTTTTGGGTTCTACATTTAAGCCTTTAATTCATCTTGAGTTAATTTTTGTATACGGTGGATGGAAGGGGTCCAGTTTCAATTTTCTGCATATGGCTAAGCCAGTTCTCCCAGCACCATTTATTAAATAGGGAATCCTTTCCCCATTGCTTGTTTTTGTCAGCTTTATTGAAGATCAGATGGTTGCAGATGTGCAGTTTTATTTCTGAGATCTCTATTCTGTTCCATTGGTCTGTCTGTCTGTTTTTGTACTAGTACCATGCTGTCTTGGTTACTGTAGCCTTGTAGTATAGTTCAAAGTCGGGTAGTGTGATGCCTCCACATTTGTTCTTTTTGCTTAGGACTGTCTGGGCTACATGGCCTCTTTTTTGTTTCCATATGAATTTTAAAGTGTTTTTCTAATTCTGTGAAGAATGTCAATGGTAGTTTAATGGGAATAGCATTGAATCTATAAATTACTTTGGGCAATATGGCCATTTTCATGACACTGATTCTTCCTATCCATGAGCACAGAATGTTGTTCCATTTGTTTGTGTCCTCTCTGATTTCCTTCAGCAGTAGTTTGTAGTTCTCCTTGAAGAGGTCCTTTACTTCCCTTGTTATTAATAGCTATAGTCCTGCGTATGTTATTCTCTTTTAGCAGTTGCGAATAAGAGTTCATTCATGATTTGGCTCTCTGCTTGTCTATTGTTGGTGTACAGGAATAGTTGTGATTTTTGCACTTTGATTTTGTATCCTGAGACTTTGCTGAAGTTCCTTATCGGCTTAAGAAGCTTTTGGTCTGAGACAACAAGGTTTTTTAGATATAGGATCATGTCACCTGCAAACAGAGTTTGACTTCCTCTCTTCCCATGTGAACACCCTTCCTCCCTCCCTCCCTTCTTTCTTCCTCCCTCCCTCCCTCTCTCCCTCTCTCTCTCTCTCTTTCGCCTGATTGCCCTGGCCAGAATTTCCAACACTATGTTGAATAGGAGTGGGGAGAGAGGGCATCCTTGTGCCAGTTTTGAAGGGGAATGCTTCCAGCTTTTGCCTATTCAGTAAGATACTGGCTGTGGGTTTGTCTTAAATGACAATTGAGGTATGTTCCATTAATACGTAGTTTACTGAGAGTTTTTAACATGAAGAGATGTTGAATTTTATTAAAGGCCCTTTCTGCATCCATCGAGATAATCACGTGGTTTTTGTCTTTAGTTCTGTTTATGTGATGAATTATGGTTATTGATTTACCTACGTTAAAACAGTCTTGCATCCCAGGGATGAAGCCGACTTGATCTTGGTGGATGGATAAGCTTTTGACGTGCTGCTGGATTCGGTTTGCCAGTATTTTACTGAGGATTTTTGCATCAATGTTCATCAGGGATACTGGCCTGAAGTTTTCGTTTTCTGCTGTATCTCTGGCAGGCTCTGGTATTGGGATAACACTGGCCTCATAAAATGAGTCACAGGGGAGTCCCTCCTTTTTGTATGTTTGGAATAGTTTCAGAAGAAATGTACCAGCTCTTCTTTGTACCTGTAGTAGAATTTGGCTGTAAATCTGTCTGGTCCTGGGCTTTTCTTGCTTGGTAGGTTATTTATTACTGCCTCAGTTTGAGAATTTGTTATTGGTAGATTCAACGTTTTCTTGGTTTGGTCTTGGGAGATCACATGTGTCCAGGAATTTATCCATTTCTTCTAGATTTTCTAGTTTATTTGCATAGAGGTGTTTATAGTATTCTCTGATGGTTGTTCATATTTCTGTGGGGTCAGTGGTGATATCCCCTTTATCATCTTTATTGTGTCTATTTGATTCTTCCTTCTTTTCATTATTCTAGCTGGAAGTCTTATTTTATTTTCAAAAGAACAGCTCCTGGAGTCACTGATTTTTTTGGAAGGGTTTTTTGTGTCTCTGTCTCCTTCAGTTCCCCTCTGATCTTGGTTATTTCTTATCTTCTGCTAGCTTTGGGGTTTGTTTGCTCTTGGTTCTCCAGTTCTTTTAGCTGTGATGTTAGGGTATCAATTTGAGATCTTTTTACTTTCTGATGTGGGCACTTAGTGCTATAAACTTCCCTTTTTTAAATTATACTTTAAGTTCTTGGGTACATGTGCACAACGTGGTTTGTTACATATGTATACATGCGCCATGTTGGTATGCTGCACCCATTAACTCATCATTTACATTAGGTGTATCTCCTAATGCTATCCCTCTTTTTTTTTTTTTGAGACAGAGTCTCACTCTGCCACCCAGGCTGGAGTACAGTGGCGCAATCTCAGCTTGCTGCAAGCTCCACCTCCTGGGTTCAGGCCATTCTCCTGCCTCAGCCTCATGAGCAGCTGAGACTACAGGCACTGCCACCACGCCCGGCTAATTTTGTTTTTGTATTTTTAGTAGAGACGGGGTTTCACCGTGTTAGCCAGGATGGTCTCGATCTCCTGACCTTGTGATCCGCCTGCCTCAGCCTCCCAAAGTGCTGGGATTACAGGCGTGAGCCATCGTGCCCAGCCCTGCTATCCCTCTTAACATTGCTTTAGCTGTGTCCTAGAGATTCTGGTATGTTGTCTCTTTGTTCTCATTGGTTTCAAAGAACTTCTTGATTTCTGCCTTAATTTCATTATTTATCCAAGAGTCATTCAGGAGCAGATTGTCCAATTTCCATGTAATTGTGTGGTTTTGAGTGAGTTTCTTAATCTTGAGTTATAATTTGATTGTGCTGTGGTCTGAGAGGCTGTTTGTCGTATTTTCAGTTCTTTCACAGTTACTGAGGAGTGTTTTACTTCCAATTATGGGATCAATTTCAGCCTAAGTTCGATGTGCTGCCGAGAAGAATACATATTCTGTTGTTTCTGGATGGAGAGTTCTGTAGATATCTATCAGGTCCAGAGTTCAAGTGGAGTTCAAGTCCTGAATATCCCTATTAATTTTCTGTCTCGATGATCTATCTAATATTGACAGTGGGGTATTAAAGTCTCATACTCTTATTGTATGGGAGTCTAAATCTCTTTGTAGATCTCTAAGAACTTGGTTTATAAATCTGGGTGCTCCTGTATTGGGTGCATATATATTTAGGATAGTTAGCTTTTCTTATTGAATTGAACTCTTTACCACTATGTAATGCCCTTCTTTGTCTTTTTTGATATTTGCT
This sequence comes from Colobus angolensis palliatus, assembly GCF_000951035.1. Classification (NCBI taxonomy): domain Eukaryota; kingdom Metazoa; phylum Chordata; class Mammalia; order Primates; family Cercopithecidae; genus Colobus; species Colobus angolensis. Next base: position 11,233,402 of record NW_012115599.1, read on the forward strand.
GGTTCAAAGTCTGTTTTGTCAGAAAATAGGATTGCAACTCCTGCTTTTATCTGCTTTCCATTTGCTTGGTGAATTTTCCTCCATCCCTTTATTTTGAGCCTTTTGTATGTCTTTGCGTTAGATGGGTCTCTTGAATACAACAGCATACTGATGGGTCATGACTCGTTATCCAGCTTGCCATTCTGTTTTTTTTAATTGGGGCATTTAGTCCATTTACATTTAAGGTTAAAATTTTTTATGTGTGAACTTGATCCCATCATCATGATGCTAGCTGGTTATTTTGCAGACTTGTTAAGGTAGTTGCTTCATAGTGTCATTGGTCAAAGAAACAGTGTGTTTTTGTAGTGGCCAGTAAAGTTTTCCTTTCCATATTTAGTGCTTCCTTCAGGAGCTCTTGCAAGGCAGGCCTGGTGGTGATGAATTCCCTCAGCATTTGCTCGTCTAAAAAGGATTTTATTTCTCCTTCGACCGTGAAGCTTAGTTTGGCCAGATATGAAATTCTGGGTTGGAAATTCTTTAAGAATGTTGAATACTGGCCCCCAATCTCTTCTGGCTTGTAGGGTTTTTGCTGAGGTCCACTGTTAGTCTGATGGGCTTCCCTTTGTAGGTGACCTAGCCTTTCTCTCTGGCTGCCCTTAGTATTTTTTCCTCCATTTCAACCTTGGAGAATCTGATGATTATATGTCTTGGGGTTGATCTTCTCATGGGGTAACTTACTGAGGTTCCCTAGGGATTTCCTGATTTGAATGTTGGCCTGTCTTGCTAGGTTGGGGAAGTTCTCCTGGATGATATCCTGAAGTGTGTTTTCCAATTTGGTTGCATTCTCCTCAAATCTTCCAGGTACCCCTATTATTCTCAGGTTCAGTCTTTTTACATAATCCCATAGTTCTCGGAGGTTTTGTTCATTCCCTTTCCTTTTTCTCTAATCTTGTCAGCAAGATAGTCTTCAAGCTCTGAAATTCTTTCCTCCACTTGGTCTATTTGGCTATTGATACTTGTGGTTGCATTATGAAGTTCTGATGTTGTGTTCTTCACCTCCATCATTTATGTTCCTTTCTAAACTGGTTATTCTGGTTAACAGCTCCTGCAATGTTTTATTATGGTGCTTAGCTTCTTTGTATTGGGTTAGAACATGCTCTTTTAGCTCAGTGAAGTTCATTATTATCCACCTTCTGAAGAACTGAATTTTGTCAATTCATCCATCTCAGCCTCAGCCCACATCTGTGCCCTTGCCAGAGAGGGGCAATCATTTGGAGGAAAAGAAGCACTCTGGCGTTTTGAGTTTCAGTGTTTTTTCATTGATTCTTTCTCATGTTCATGAGTTTATCTAGCTTTGATCGTTGAGGCTGCTAATCTTTAGAGGGGTTTTGGTGGGGACCTTTTTGTTCATGTTGTTGTTGTTGCCTTCCATTTGTTTTGCTTTTAATAGTCAGGCCCCTCTTCCATAGGGCTGCTGCAATTTGCTGGGGGTCCACTCCAGACTCTATTTGCCTGGGTCCCTCCTGTACCTGGAGGTGTCACCAGTGGAGACTGCAGAATAGCAAAGATAGCTGCCCGTTCCTTCCTCTGGGAGCTCCGTCCCAGAGGGGCAACAACCTGACGCCAGTGGGCACGCTCTTGTATGAGGTGTTTGGCGACCCCTGTTGGAGGGGTCTCATCCAGTCAAGAGGCACGGGCCCACTTAACCAAGCACTCTGGCTGCCCCTTGGTGGAGGGGGTGTGCTATGCTGGGGGGAATTCCAGTCATCCAGATTGCCTGGATTCCTCGGAGCCAGAAAGGGGAAAGACTAAGTCTGCTGATCTGTGGAGACCATGGCCACCCCTCCCACCAGGGGCTCCATCCCAGGGAGATTAGAATTCTGTCTGTAAACCCCTGGCTGGAGTTGCTGAAATTCCTGCAGAGAGACCCCACCCCGTGAAGGAGTATGAGTCAGGGTTCAGCCTAAAGAGTCAGTCTGGCCATGACCTGCCATCACCACTGTAGGGTCTGCACTGTGGGAAATTCCTTCTGGGTCCCAATCGCCCAGTCTCTCCAGCACCAGCAGGTGAAAATGGCAAACTGGAGCTACAGTGATGACAGCAACTCCTCCCCCAAGGAACTCAGTAGTCTTACGTAGTCTCCAGTCAAGAGGCCACCAAGAATTTACACAGCTCTGTGCTTGGGACCCAAGGCCCTGGTGGCGTGTGCTCATGAGGGGGAATCTCCTGATTCACAGGTTGCACAGATCCTTGGAAAAAGCATGATTTTCTGGGCAGGGTAGCACAATCACTCACCACCTCCCTTCGCTGGGGGTGGGAGTTACCCTTGCCCTTTGCAGCTCCCAGGTGGGCTGTCGCTCCACCTGCTTTTCCTCACTCTCCATGGGTCATGCCAACCACCTAGTCAGTCCCATTGAGAGAAGCTAAAGACCTCAGCTGCTGGTGCAGGATTCACTCACCGTTTTCGTTCTTCTTGTTGGGAGCCTCTGACTGCAGTATTTCTTGTATCTTTAAAGGAAATCCGGAATTACTAACAACCAGTACCAAAATAATCTTTCAAGAAGGAGACTAATTATAAAATCCAAGAAAAAGGAGAACAGGAAGACAACTTGAAGAGTTCTAAAAATGCATAAACCATTACCACTAGCCATGTGTAATTAAGTTTAAATGTAATCTAAATAAAATTTTAATGACATTTAAAATTCAGATAAAAATACTCAGAAGACTTTGAACAGAAGGTGATAGGATCTGGATGTTTTGTCCCCTCCAAATATGTTGAAATGTGATCCCAAATGTTGGAGGTGGGGCCTGATTGAAGGTGTTAGGGTCTTGGATCCCTCATGAATGGCTTGGTGCCCTCCTCACATTAATGAGTGAGTTATCGTTCTATTAGTTCATGCAAATGCTGGTTGTTTAAAGCAGTCTGGTATCTTTCTTGCTCCTTCCTTTGACATGTGACATGCCTATTCCCCCACCACAACTGAAAGCTTCCTGAGGTCCTGACCAGAAGCAGATGATGGCACTACGCTTCTTTTACAGCTGTGCAACTGTGAGCCAAATAAACCTCTTTTCTTGATAAATTACCTAGTCTCAAGTATTCTTTTATAGCAATGTGAAATGGACTACCAAAGAAGAGAACTTCCCCAACATGATAAAGGGTATTTATGAAAAACCAATAGCTAATATCATACTCAACGGGAAGAGACTGACAGCTTTCCCCCTAAGACAGGAACAAGACAAGGATGCCTACTTTCACTGCTGCTATTCAGCATTGTAGTGGAAGTTCTAGACAGTGCCATTACATTAGATAAGAGAAAGAATTAAAAGCATCTAAATTGGAAAGGAAGAAATAAAACTATCTCTGTTTGCAGATGACATGACCCTATATATAAAAAATTCCAAAGAATCTAGAAGAAAGCTGCAGAGCTAATAAATAAATTGAGCAAATTTGCAGGGCGTATGATCAACAATCAAAAATTAATTTTGTTTCTATATACCAACAAGGAACACATCAAAGAAATTCCATTTATAATCACAGCAAAAAGAATAAAATACCTAGAAAAAAATTTAACCAAGGTGAAAGACTTTACAACTGAAAACTACAAAACACTACTGAAACAAAATTAAAGACTTAAATAAATGGAAAGAGATCCTGTGTTCATGAACAGGATGACTTAATAGTGGTTAAGATGTCAATATCACTTAAAATGATCTAAAAATTTCACACAATCCCTATCCAAATTCTAAAGCTTTTTTTTTTTTTTTTGCAGAAATAGAAATGCCAATTGTTAAATTTATATGGAATTACAAGGGACCCAGAATAGTCAAAGCAATCTTGAAAAAGAAGAACAAAGCTGGAAGACTCACACTTCCTGATTTCAAAGCTTACTATAAAGCTACAGTGATCAAAATAGTGTGGTACTGCCATAAGGATAGATATACAAACCAATAGAATAGAATTGACAGTACAGAATTAAACCCACACATGTATTGCTAATTATATATACCAAATTTCTAAGAAACAGGTAAAAGGTGAATGAAACCAAAAACAAAGGAGAAATCCTAGGGTACCACGTTGATTCGATGGGGGAAGTAATAGTTGCTTTATGGTGCTAGAATAACTGGACTTCTAGATGCAAAAGAATGAAGTTGGGCCCCTACCTCACATCATCTATAAAAATTCAAAATGGATCAACGACCCAAGTATAAGAGCTAAACCCTATTATATTCCTAGTAGTTATAAAACTCTTAGTAGAAAACATAGGGGCAAATTCTTCATGACCTTGAATTTGGCAATATAGTCTACAACATGACATCAAAAAAGCATAAGCAATGAAAGAAAAAAAACTGGAACTTTATCAAAATTAAAAATGTTTCGAGTACCAAATGACATTGTCAAGAAAGTGAAAAGACAACCCACAAAATACGTGAAAATACTTGCAGATCATGTATCTGATAAGGGTCCAAGATATATAAAGAACTACCACTCAACAACAAAAAGACAAACAACCCAATTAGGAATAGGCAAAAGACTTGAATAGACATTTCTCCAAAGAAGATATACAAATGGCCAATAAGCAGATGAAAAGATGCTCAAAATCGTTAGTCATGAGAGAAATGCAAATCAAAACCACAACGAGATACTACTTTGTAACTACTAGGATGGCTATTAAAAAAAAAAAAAAAAAAGAACAAGTGTGGAGATACGGGAATCCTCATACATTGCTGGTGGGCATTTAAAATGGTGCAGCCACTATGGAAAAGAGTTTGGTGCTCTTCAGAAAGTTAAACATATGACGCAACAATTCTACTCCTAGGTGCATAACCAAAAGAATCAAAAGCAGGGACTCAAACAGATGCTTGTATGACAATGTTCACGGCAGCATTATTCATAATAGCCAAAGGTAAAAACAACCCAACTGTCTACCAACAGATGAACAGGTTAACAAAATGTGGGATATATTAAATACTTACAATGGAATAGTATTCTGATACATGATACATCATGGAAGCACCATGAAAACATTATACTAAGTGAAATAATCCAGACACAAAAGGACAAATACACTATAATATGATTCTACTTCTATGAAATACCTAGAATAAGCAAATTCACAGAGAGAACAGAGGTTACCAGAGAGGAGAATGGGAAGTTACTGTTTCATAGGCTGAGTGTTTCCATCTGTGGTGATGAAAAAATTCTGGAAATAGATAGTAGTCGTGATTGTAGATCATGAATGTAATTAATGCCACTAAATTGTATACTTAAAATGGTTAAAATGGGGCCGGGCACAGTGGTTCACGCCTGTAATCCAGCAATTTGGGAGGCCAAGGTGGGCGGATCACTTGAGGCCAGGAGTTTGAGACCAGCCTGACCAACACGGTGAAACCCCGTCTCTACTAAAGATACAAAAATTAGCCAGGCATAGTGGTACACACCTGTAATCCCAACTATTTGGTAGGCTGAGGCAGGAGAATCGCTTGAGCCTGGGAGGCAGAGGTTGTAGTGAGCCAAGATCATGCCACCACACTCCAGCCTGGGCAACAGAGCAAGACTGTTTCAAAAAAACAAAAAAGGTTAAAATGGTAAATTTTATGTTATATACATTTAACCACAAAAATATTTTCAATTCAATTTCCAAGTTAAACTAGCTACATTTCTTTTTTTCTTCTCCACAACAATGTTACTGCTCATCACTAGCTGCATTTCAATTGTTCAATAACTAGTCATAGGCAGCTGGTGCCTACAACCACCACATTGGATAGTACAGATATAAAACATATGCAATACCACAAAAGTTCTAGTACCTAGTTCTTACTTACAAGCCAAAATCACCAATTCCAAATGCAAAATGATCAATAAATAAGGAAAACAGGGAGAAAACTGGACACTCAAACAATGAGTACCTTCCAGAACAAGCTTTTCCAACCCAGGGCCTGCAGGCTGCGTGTGGCCCAGGATGGCTTTGGATGCAGCCCATCACAAATTTGTAAACTTTCTGAAAACATTATGAGTTTCTTTTGCAATTTTTTTAAGCTCATCGGCTATCATTAGTGTATTTTATGTGTGGCCCATGTGGCCCAGGGAGGCCAGAAGATTGGACACCCCTGCTTTAGAGGTGCATTTAAAAATCAGAAATAAGTGGCAGCTGCATGTCTTTCAGGCTGAAGGAAGAGGGTATGAGGCCAATACATTCTCCAAAGGTTTTGAAAAGAGGAGTTCTACAAATTAGAAGAAGAGCAAAGAACAGAGTATTAGAAAAGAAATTGTGGCCTACGTGACCGGTAGCTTTGGATTATATTCTCTGGGTCTTGGTTTCCTCATCTATTAAACAGGCGATTCAACTAGATGTTTTCTAATTAACTTTCTGATCTCATTGGTGCTTTTTTAAAAAAATGAATAAAGATTACTAACATCTTCAAGATCAGCCAAGATTAAACTAAAATTCAACTGGGTTAAACTCTAGTTGTACTCAACACTAGCTGCAAACTAGAAGACTGTGCTTTGACCCACGACAACAAAATGGAGTCTTTAGGGTGGTGCCAAGGCATCTAGAGTTGTTAAAAGCTCTGCAAAGTGATTCTGACACCCTATGAGGGTTAAGAACCACTATGCTGGAACACAAGTGACTGTATAGTTCAGGCAGGAAAAGATAATGGGAAACATTTTCCTCTTTTCTTCTTGTCAGGCAATTGAAGCTGTATATACACAGAAGGCAACTTACAAGAGAAAGGTTAAGTATATTACAAATAAAAATCCTTTGAATTCGACTTTTAAAATCCAGAAGAGAACATCCGTCTGAAAAAGAGCCAAGTAGAATAGAAACAATAAATAACTAAAACCAAAATTTTGAAATGAATTCTCATGTATTAAAAAATGAATCCCCTATTAATAAGTTGAAACACTAGGTTGTTTATCTAAAGTTCACAGAAGAAAAAGACGTAAGCACAAAGGGAAGATTTCCTTCAGGCAGAAAGTTAGCATTTAAAAGGGTCAGGGAATAGACAGGTGTCTGTGAGACTGGACCACAAAGGTGCAAGATCCACATTGCTTTGAAAACTTTTTAACATTAGTCTGCCAAGGAGAGCCATCCTTTTCTACCTATCACAGAATTAAAAACAAAACAAAACACTAATAATGATTCACAGGTAGATAATAAAGTGGGAGGTTGATGGGGTAATCTGTTTTGCAAGGTCATTACTGAAGATGATGGCTAACATTTACTGGCAGGCTCATCTCAGTACTTTCCAGTTACTATCTGGCTGAATTCTTATGACAATCTTGTGAGTATGTATGATTATTATCATTTTACGGTTAAGGAAACTGAGAGACATAAAGGTTAGAAAACTTGCTCAAAGTTACACAGCTGGAAATAAAAGAGCTAAGATCTAAACCCAGGAAGTCTGGCTCCAGAGCATGTGCTTAACCTGTATGTTATACTGTTTTTCCCTCTCTGCCACCCTGTATGTCTACACTGGCATGGAGGTCTGTGACTGACTGAATGGTAGCTGGAGATACAGACACAAGAAGAGGAAGGGGAGTGGGGAACAGAGAATAGCATCAGGACAGCAGCTAGTCCAGAGGACAAACCAAGGATGGGACTCTGAGATATGTACCTGAGGAAAGGGGGAAGTACAAATTTTCCCTAATTCTCTTACCTTGGACTGTAATATATATATACCAAATTTCTGAGAAACAGATATAAGGTGAATGAAACAAAGGACAAAGGAGAAATACTAGGTATTCAACTAACTTAAAATCCAGAGGTAGGGAATAATAAGGTAAGCTATGTACAGGGAGACTGCATTCTGTATCAATCCTAATATTCAGAGAAAGAAACAGCTTTACCTGAGAAATAGAGGATTTTTCAGTTCATAATGCAAGTACATTCTCTCTAGCAGAAGACAGTTAGAACACATGGGCAGATATCACAAACATCACAGCCATTATAGAAGTACATCCCAAACTGTAAGCAAGTGAACTGACATTCTGGTTTATAAACTCAATGAGTTTATTTAGGTAAGGGACTAAAACGACTTTTAGATCTCTAGGCATAATAGATCAGAGGTAACTGTAGCATGTCTAATAGCTCAACCAAAACCAACTGAAGGCTAGTTAATTCTATAGAAAAAAAAAAAATTCCTAAAACTAATTCTAGACATATATTTTAACATTCTTTCTCACCTAAACATCTTCCATAAGTAGAACTGATAACAGTTCCAACAAACCACATTTCTCATGACATTATTACTAAACAATGAAACAAGCATACTACAGATAGGAAAGGAGCTAAAATAAAGGGGCTATAATAAACCATAAACTAGACAGTAAGTCTTGGAGTAAATTAGGGTTTGGATGCAATCTGGGAAAAAGTTGTGCTGGAAAAACAAAAGTACATTACATGGTAACCTTTTCACTTCTTGCTTTTACTCTTTGTTGTCAAACAACAGACATAACAAGTAAGCAGTATATCATTGCAGGTACCAAACATAGCCTTTTTAATACACAAAACAAACATACTAGCAAGATGTCCTTCATTTAGAAACAGGTATCTTGTGCTCATTAAGTGTTTATACAAGTAGACTAAACCTGTCATTGGGATCTGGAGTTTCTCATGAGTATGCTCAGGTCTCAGAACTGCTGTGGGATGATTAATAAGGGATTGCTGCAAAAAGAAGACAGATTTGATGGGTTTTTCAACTTACGAGGAATTTTTCCAACTCACAAAAGTAAACTGAAGCCTCTTTCTTGGCAAGGCAAGCTACTCAGTAAGAAGAAAAACTTCATAATGCATTATCTAGACTATAAAAGCAAAAAACTGAGAGCCTTCCCTAGAGATAAGTAAAAGGAGTATACATCCATGGACATTGGAATACAGATAAGAAACAAGAATCCAAAACTTTTTAAAGGATACGGTCTGTGCCAGGAAACAATGTTCTTCCAGTCAACAGCTCGGCCATTATGCATCCCACTGACCAAATATCAACTGGCAAAATTAAAGAGAAATAAAAGTACATGCAACGACACTGTTACTATTCTTGGCAACAATGGCAACAAATGAAACCGTAACTAGGGGTGAAATATTCAAATTACTATTTAAGACATCTGAGGCTCAACAATCATAGTCATTTTTACAGAAATAAATAGCTTACTAAGATCACCTGACTACAGGGCTATTCCAAGGTACGGTAAGTCAAAACATACTTAAGAGAAATAAGCTGTTTAAAAAGGGGCAAGTTTCGTATTAGCAGAATGGTAGATTCTTCCAAGTAACATTGAGGGGTTAAAATTATGGACTCATTGTCTTTAGGTATAAGTACTCAGAGAATATATTCAAAATCTAAATAAATAAAAACCCAATTGCTAAATCACAAGATTTAAAGGCTGTGTATAAAACCCCACTTCCCCATCTGAGGAAGTGAAATATTTTTACTTGTAGGCTTTAAAAGGATCACTGAGAGAAGAAAAGATATTTCTTCCCACTCCCACCATCTCTACTTCTGAGAATCCCAAATGCATCCAACATGGAATTAAACAAGGCCCTAAATAACCAAGGCAAGTAATACCTGTCTGGTTGTAATGCATCCAGTTCAGCATGATCTCAGGAGCCCTGTACCACCTAGTGGCCACGTAGCCTGTCATTTCATCATCTGTGTGCCGAGCCAGTCCAAAATCCAGAATCTAAAGGGCAGAAGAGGAACAGACAAACTGCTAAGACTGAGAAACAGGCAGGGGAAACAAATAAACAAACAAACTTCTGCCGCCTTATTAAAAAGGAGAACAAAATAGCACTTTCATAAAGAGATTTCCTGGTCCATGCTTAGAATGTGTGGGAAATACACAGCAAGAACTTAAACTGAAATTACAAAAAGCAAAACAAAAATGTCACTCCTAGGTATTTAATCAAGTGCAATAAGAACTTACGTCCATACAGAGGTTTGGACATAAATATTCACAGTTGGGCCGGGCGCGGTGGCTCAAGCCTGTAATCCCAGCACTTTGGGAGGCCGAGAAGGGTGGATCACGAGGTCAGGAGATCAAGACCATC
>NW_012115599.1:11243554-11263247 GCF_000951035.1 Colobus angolensis palliatus
GCGGAGCTTGCAGTGAGCTGAGATCCGACCACTGCGCTGCAGCCTGAGCGACAGAGTCAGACTCCGCCTCAAAAAAAAAAAAAAAAAAAATTCACAGTTGCTTTACATAGCCTCAAACTCAAGCAAATGTCCATCAGCAGGTGGACAGATTTAAAAATTCTGATATGTTCATACAACAAAATACTATTACCAATAAAAAGGAAGAAACCACTGACACACACATAACCGAATCATTACACAAAGCAAAGGTCAGACACACAAAAATACACACTATATGATTCCATTTACATGAAACTCCAGAAAAGATAAACCTAATCTATAGTGTTAGAAGCAGATGCATAGTTGCCTAGAGCCAGAATTAAGGGTGGAGGGGTAGGGATTGACTAGACTAGGAAGGGACACAATAAACTTTTTCTTTTTCTTTTCTTTTTTTTTTTTTGAGACAGGAGTCTCACTCTGTCACCCAGGCTGGGGTGCAGTGGCGCAATTTCAGCTTACTGCAAGCTCTGCCTTCCTGGGTTCATGCCATTCTCCTGCCTCAGCCTCCTGAGTAGCTGGGACTCCAGGTGCCTGCCACCACGCCAAGCTAAATTTTTATATTTTTAGCGGAGACGAGGTTTCACCGTGTTGGCCAAGATGGTCTCTATCTCCTGACCTCGTGATCCACCCACCTCGGCCTCCCAAAGTGCTGGGATTACACGCATGAACCACTGTGTCTGGCCATAAACTTTTTAAAGTAATCCAAATGTTCTTGGCTGGGAGCAGTGGCTCACACCTGTAATCCCAGCACTCTCAGAGGCCGAAGCAGGTGGATCATGAGATCAGGAGATCGACACCATCCTAGCCAACAAAGTGAAATCCCATCTCCACTAAAAATACAAAAATTAGCCAGGTGTGATGGCATGCACCTGTAATCCCCACCATCCTAGCCAACATGGTGAAATCCCATCTCCACTAAAAATACAAAAATTAGCCAGGCGTGATGGCATGCACTTGTAATCCCAACTACTCAGGAGGCTGAGGCAGGAGAATTGTTTGAACCCGGGAGGCAGAGGGTGCAGTGAGCCAAGATCGCACCATTGCACTCTAGACCGCAACAGAGCGAGACTGCATCTCAAAAAAAAAAAAGAAAAAAAAAGAAATGTTCTTTATCATAAATGTGATAGTTAAGTGGATACATAATTTTGCCAAAATGAAAATGGTGCGTTCTAATGTATGGAAATTATTTTTAAGTTAAAAAAAAGAAATGGAACAAAACAAGTTCTAGAGTTGCTTGCTCTTTAGAAAAAATTAATTCACTTATATTTTATTTGAATTATTTCGAGTGAATGGGTTTCTGTCATTTCTCCTCTTAGAAATGTGTTTAATCTAGTTATCCCCCCTTTAAGATCGCTTACTTGATATTTGACTATTATCTTCCTTTATTATGAATACATTAAATTTATAATTTAACTTTATGTTAAAATAAAAACAAGTGATGCCACTTTCAGTGTCACTTAGCTTACTCAGAAATGGTTTAAATTTCAAAGTCTGGTGATAAAAATAATATGAATTTCGGATAGTCATGGCTTATAAATCTACTCCCTATGAAAGTTTGCCTGCTTAGTCAAACATACAATCTCAAAGTAAAGCAAACAATGAATACTGTCTCTTCATTTTACCTTCAGCTCACAGTCTTCATTCACAGCTAGATTACTAGGTTTTAGGTCCTAGGAAGCAAATACAGGGAAGACAGGATCAACTTCACGATGCATGATCAATTTTCCCCCTACAGGTAATAATGAGGATCCAGACATAAAAGACTTCATCCAGCTATCAAAACACAATCTCCATCCTGCAGTCAATATCTAGTCCAAGTTAGCTTTACATAGAACAAAACTACACAACTTCTTTCTTTGATCAGCCTAAACCTAGAGTAAAGTTGCAATCAATCAACATTTCAATGGCTAAAGTAAGTTTAGATTAGGATCTCGGCTAAATGACATTCTTCCACTCTCACCCCACTTCCCTAAAACAATGTAATCAGTCATAATACATACCCTGTGAATGATGTCAGCTGAATGTATATACTGCAAAAAAGAAAAAAAGTCAGTTACTTCCAACCTTCTATTGTCACATTATATAACATATTTGCTGCACATTTTCATGAATCAGTAAGAACTGCTAGTGTTAACAGTAAGATTAGAAATCACCGTAAGTAACTCTCAGTATTGTATACATTTACCATAACTATAATTTCCACAGCCATTGACTCCACTCAGTTGAGCTTTTTATCTATTTTCTGGTTGGCACTCTGGAGCTCAATAAGGACTCAAAGCAGCTAAATATCAAAGACGGTTTAATTTTAAAACACTGTTTACCTGCCCCTCCAACAAATAAATTAGTCTTTCTTGAGGATTTTTTGAAAATCTCAACATTAGACTGACCAGATATTAGATCACATCAATAAATTATTGTTTAGATGTAAGAATGAAGAGTCCTCATCTTTCAGATGTGCATACTGAAGTATCTATGGGTGGTATCATATAATGTCTAGACTTGCTTTAAAATAATCCAGGGCTTGGGAAATACAAAAGAAACATGATTGGCCATTATGTCGGTAACTGTTGTCACTGAGTGAACATGGCAGTTTATTGTACTATGACCTTTACTTGTGATTTTATGAGTTTGAATTTTCTGTAAGAAAAGGTGTTTAGTTGTTTAAGCCCTAAAAGGAGGGGAGAAAGGCAGAATTCATTTTTAAAAATTATTACTTGTATTATCTGTACCTTTAGACCTCGGAGAATTTGGTAGATAAGGAACTGAACATGGTCATCTGTAAGCTTCTGACATTTCACAATGTTGTTCAGATCTGCCCCCATGAGATGGGTCACCAGATACCTAGAAATTAGTGAAAAGTTACATAACAATCTAGAACCCCTAAGAAAGCTCTTATCTTCACAAGACTTTTATAAGTTTTCTGTTTTTTTGTTTTTGTTTTTGTTTTTGTTTTGAGACGGAGTCTCACTCTGTTGCTAGACTGGAGAGCAACGGCGCAATCTTGGCTCACTGCACTCCACCTCCATCCCAGGTTCAAGTGATTCTCCTGCCTCAGCCTCCCGAGTAGCTGGAACTCCAGGTGCCCGCCAACACGCCCAGCTAATTTTTGTATTTTTAGTGGAGACAAGGTTTCACTGTGTTGGCCAAGATGATCTCGATCTCCTGACCTCATGATCCACCCACCTCAGCCTCCCAAAGTGCTGGGATTACAGGCATGAGCTACTGCACCCGGCCCGACTTTTCTAAGTTTTTAAAGGAAGGCCACCCTTCCCTTAAAATGGTAGCTGTACCACGATGACAGCTAAAAGTTAAAAACTACTCGTTTTTTGGGGGAAGGGGTACCTCATTACCTCATTTTAAACATCGCTATTCTTTTACATTTCTTTTTTTAGAGACAGGGTCATGCTCTGTCATGCAGTAGAGCAATCATAGTAACTCACTGCAACCTCAAATTCCTGGGCTCAAGCGATCCTCCTACTTCAGCCTCCCGAGTAGCTAGGACTAAAGGTGTGCACCACCACGCACAGCTAATTTTTTAAAATTTTTCTGTAGAGATGGGGGTCTCACTATGTTGCTCAGGCTGGGCTCTTAACTCTTGGTCTCAGGTGATCCTCCCAATTCAGCCTCCCAGCATTACTATTCTAACTTTAACTACCTGCCATCTATTCTAAACATTTACATACTTATTCCTACTTGACATATCTTTTTTCAGGTTATTTCAAGAGAAAAGAAAACAGGCCAAGCTTTGTGGCTCACACCTATAATCTTAACACTCTGGGAGGCTGAGGCAGGAGTTTGAGATCAGCCTGGGCAACATAGGGAAACCCCATCTCTACAAAAAATAAAAAAAAAAATAAAAAAATAAAAAAGCAAAGGTAGGGATTAGAAAGATACATGTGTCAGTACCAGTTTTCTCAAAAATATTATTCTTGCATGACAAATATACAATATAACTTAGTGCATGGCTATAATTAAGTATCTTGTAGTTTTAAATCCACCAGTACATTTTCACCTTATTATAAGCCTTCCATGTTATAGGTTCTAAAATAGGAGTATTTTTTGATTTTCAAACTATAATTTTTTTTCAGGAACGACTAGTGAAAGGATTTTGTTCACTGACAATATTTCTGCATTTACCTTAAAAGAAGGAGGAACATGTTTTATCTGGAGGCAAGATGAGGCATTCCAGAATTTCTCCTCACAGGTGTGGTGCTGGTTATTAATCCCATCTTTATGTGGTAAGATTAGGGAATGATTACATTCAAGTCCAACAGGTTCACCACACATATTCTAGACTCAATGTCTTAAGCCACTCATTACTGTATTACGCAGTTATGGAAACATAAAAAGTAGATCGGTACTAAAAAGGCTGAATTTTTTTTTTTTTTCCTGAGACAGAGTCTTGCTCTGTCGCCCAGGCTGGAGTGCAGTGGCACAATCTCGGCTCACTGCAATCTCCACCTCCCGGGATCAAGCGATTCTCGTGCCTCAGCCTCCCGAGCAGCTGGGATTACAGGTACGCACCACTGCGCCTGGCTAATTTTTTTGTATTTTTAGTAGAGGCAGGGTTTCACCATGTTGGCCAGGCTGGTCTCGAAATCCTGACCTCAAGTGATCCGCCCACCACAGCCTCCCAAAGTGCTGGGATTAGAGGCGTGAGCTACTGTGCCCGGCTAAGAGACTGAATTTTTAAAAATATGTGTAAGTTTTATTTACTGTCTAAGATTCATTCCTATTCCTAAGGTTGAGTAATATATATCACCTGAGCTATAAAGAATGCTGATTTCATTTCTATTTTCATTTTTCATGAATTTTGGAGGGAATAAAGCAGGTCAGTAATTTAGATCTATTAGTAATGTATTGTAAGAATAAACGTGTGTGTGTGACCTCTCCATATACCTACACACACAACTCCAAGAGGAATGGAATTTTTTTTCTCTATCATAATTTCCCTGTAGGGCTGCCATGGTTAGTTCTCAATTTCATGGAGATCAACAGGACCTAATCTAGTTGTAACCTTAAGATTTTAGCATTTCATATTTTTAAAACTTACATGTTTATATTGCCTTGAGGAAAGAGTAGACTCTAAATGTAATTTAATAAGTAAATGAGATTGAAACGTTTTAAGAAATGTTCCAATCTCAACATAACATAACCAAAGATACTAACTAGCACTTATCCTGTGCCCAGCACTGCAGTAAGCAGTTTATTATGTCCATGTCTCATATACTCCTCCCAATAACTCTGTGAGATAATGTCCATTAGTGTTCCCATTTCACTGAGAAGGAAACAGAGACAGAACAAGGATAAGCCATCTACTGAAGGTCAAAAAGAGTCGTAATGTCAGGAGTTGAATCTAAAACTAACTGACCCCACAGACCATGATCTTAATCACAGCACATATTCTTCCAACAACTCTTTCAGCTGATACAAAATTTACATCAAGGGAATGACCTTTTTAAAAAGGTCACAATAACTAGTGAAGCAATATGTCTTAATAATTTCCTTAATAATTCTCAATACTGTATTTACTATCAAAGTTAATCTTAACTAATAAAGAAGGCTGGCAAGAACATAGCAATATTCTGTCCTAATCACAGTTACTATATTTTTTAACCCTAAATTGATGCATAAGCTGAGGAAGACAGAATCCAATTTCAGTCTTATAAGACTACTTTGCACATAATTATATTTTTTGACATTGGAAAATAAGAGGGTTATTATTTCAACTTTTCTAAATAATTTTATGGAGAAGGGACAAACATAACTTATCTTTAAATAAAACCTAAAAGTCCTAACTAATATGCCTGAGCTAGTTCACAAAGGTTAGGCACAATTACTCATGAAATCATAGCAACTTCAAGTACAACTATTGTGTTTAAATGGTTATCAGTGACTTAAGAAATCTTAGGCAGCCAGAGGATCACTGACTGCATGGCCCGAGAGAGAGACAGTGTGCTTTTAGTTAGAACATTTTACCACGATGTAATTTCTCTCAAACCCTTTCCCCCTCAGAGACCACATCCATTTTATCACCAAAATTTAGAGCAAGGGTGAGATTGCCAAAACATTATGTAAGTTTGTAAGATTAATCACTCTATATAGTAATAACTACCAAGCATTACTACTAAGCTACAATGAAATAAACTGAAAGGCATTATTTATGGCAGAAGTGTCTTACAGGAACTAACATAATCACTATACTTGTTTCCAGGAGGCCCAAAGACCAATCCATGACCACCAACTGTTACATTCTAACTCCCATATAGAAAGATTTTCAAAATAAGTCTTGCAACAGAGGACAAAAGCAAGCATCATACAAAGTTGCTGACTGTTTATGGAAGACGGACCAACTTCTAAAAATAATGAACAGGATGGGGGGCAAGGAATATAGATGAGCACACTTTAAGTAAGTACATTCCAAAAGAGGCATTAATGGAGAGTCACATAATTTCTACAGTATTTGTTTCTGAAAAGCATAGTCAATTACGTTTTAAAGACATGCCTAATATTGTCAATGTATATAACACCTAAAGTAAATTAAGGAAGGTCAGACTTGAGTATGGTTGGAAAGCTATCTAGTTCTCACATCTTTACAAAGGAATTAAGTAAGCTGGACTTTATTAGGCTAAAAGCTAAAAACAGAACTTCATGGACTGATACAAATCTTGTTTTTCACTTTCCTTGTGAAGTCGGTCTTCTTTAAATTTAATCAAAGTATAGAGATCACAAATCACATTTCTCAAAGTGCCTCCTGTGAGTAAAATGTACTGTGACAGCAAGAAGGAAGAACTCTGTCATAAATGCTTTTCAGTACTCTAGATAGCACCCCATTCTACAGCTTCATTTATACTTCTTGGATGATATCCAATTGTTAAGACCAGTACCACGGTCCCTGCCCTCTTTCTCCCCACCCCCGACTTTTTAAAGCACAGAACAATCAGAAAGAACCTATGTAGAGGCCAGGCGTGGTGGCTCACACCTGTAATCTCAGCACTTTGGGAGGCTAAGGCGGGCAGATCACAAGGTCAGGAGATTGAGACCATCCTGGCAAACACAGTGAAACCCTGTCTCTACTAAAAATACAAAAAAATTAGACGGGCGTGGTGGCAGGCACCTGTAGTCCTAGCTACTCGGAAGGCTGAGGCAGGAGAATGGTGTGAACCCGGGAGGTGGAGCTTGCAGTGAGCTGAG
Organism: Colobus angolensis palliatus; assembly: GCF_000951035.1. Lineage (NCBI taxonomy): Eukaryota > Metazoa > Chordata > Mammalia > Primates > Cercopithecidae > Colobus > Colobus angolensis. Next base: position 11,250,788 of record NW_012115599.1, read on the forward strand.
ATCATGCCACTGCACTCCAGCCTGGGTGACAGAGACTCCATCTCAAAAAAAATAAAATAAAAACAACAAAAAAGAAAGAACCTTTGTAGGAAAAACTCTTCTGTATCTGTATCTATAGACTGGCATCTCTTACCACTATCAGTCCTATTCAAAGAAATTATCAAAAGGCAAAAAAAAAAAAAAAAAAATTATTCCATATTTAAACAGCGTGCTTACAATAATCACAGGGATTGACAATTTGTAAGCACAACCCTCTGCAACTCACCTAGTGACCCCTGGGACTTACTACAGTCTATTCTTAACACAGGGGAAGAGTGATTCTTTAGAAATAAAAATCAGATCAGGACATTCCTTTCCTCAAAAGGCTCCCTATTTTACTGAGAGTAAAACACAAAATTCCTTTCAATGACAGAGAAAGCCCTACCTAATCCAGTACACTGCCCCCAATTATGTCTCTCATTATTTCATAGTCTACGTCTCTCTCCCTTGCTCTTAGCTCCACATTGGCCTCCTTGCTCCAGTTCCAATATATCATGCAGTCTGCCTCAGGACCTTAGCACTGACTGCCTCTTCTGCCTGGAATGCTCTTTCCCTAGTTATCCCCAGGTCTAATTCCTCTGCTTCTTCACATTTTTGCTCAAAATTCATCTCAATAAGGTCTATCCTTACTCCATTTAAAATTCCATCTTCCCCCCGTCCTTGTACTCCTAATTCCCCTTTCCTGTTCTATCTTTTCTTTTTAGTTATAGCATTATTGTCTGCTAACAGACTATGTAATTTCCTTTTTTATATGCTCACTGTTGTTTATTGTTATCTACTTGTACAATGTTCATGGAGGGCAGGGTTATTTTTTGTTCCCTGTAGTATCTAAAGTACCGAGAACAGTGTCGGATAGATAGTAGGCACTCAATTACCACTGAACGACTCAGGACAACTCATACAGCACTACTAGTAAGACAAGACAAGGGCTCATTTTATTGAAATATGTGTGCCAAAGGTCTTATCTGTTAAGCAGACCAGACTGTTCTAATTTAGGGGTAAAAGAACCATTCAGCAGCCAAGTAGGCAGCTTAGTAGGCTTATTTCACAACAAATTATTCTCACTTGAAGCAAAGATTACTAAAAGATGCCCTCTACATTACCTGCATCAATGAAACTAGACTCAATATTTTAACATACAGTCTACATTACAGGATGAAAACAAAAAAGCTAGTCAAAGGAGAGAGCACTGAGCATGCTTTCAGACAACCAAATCCTCAACCAGTTATAAACAGTGACAGCACAGTCATTCATTCATTCTATCACTCCATCAACAAATATGTATTTCTGGGCCCTGGGGATGCAGCAGTGGGAAAGGCAGATACAGCATTTAGATGAAAGGAAGGCATATATGAATACATAACCATAATAAAAGGACACATGGTGCTGGAGAACACACAGGAGAGGGTCCCAGCACAGACTTAGGAAGGAGTGGATTAGAGAGAGAATGCTGAAGGACTCAAACTCTAAGCTAGGCCTTGAAGCTTCTTTACCTTTTAAAACTAGCTAATCTGAGAAAAAAGTGGCATCTTACTGATCATGTCAAGCAAAAACTGAATGATATTTTCTTAAGAGATATGTAACTTATTTAGATTTCCAACGTGAGTTTGTAAAAACATCTACAAGGAGTTTCACCCACCCACCATCTCCATTTCAGCAGACCTCTCTGATAAAAAAAATAAATTGTAAACACAAATGTTAATAGTTAACTCATTAATCTTTTTCCTAGACCACTTCTCTTCCTGTGTTCACTAACTTGAGCACTTAGCCTAGTTTCAAGCAACTAGGCTAGGTATTTCTTTCAGCATTACTTCCAAAAATACCACGTTTAGTAGCTAAATTAGGAAATAACCTATAAGTCCAAGCAACCGGGCTAGGTATTTCTTTCGGCATTATTTCCAAAAGATCATGTTTATTAGCTAAATTAGGAATAACCCTAAACATACACATATGCGCACACACACACCCAGAATTCATTAATGCACAATTTTCATCCAAGTACAAAAGAAGAATCAATAGTTATTTTCATTTAACACTCTCCATTCCATACAAATCTCTTTTCTGTATACTTTACATATTTCCTTCATTCTCTGTCTGGAATAAATTTCAGCTTCCACATCCTATTCCTGTTTGTTTCTTCGGACAGTTACTACTTTCTTTAGAGGCTTTTCTCCACTAAGCTTCTCTAATATTCTGAGTTCATGCAGCACCCTGTAAGTTGTCTAGACATTACAGATTTGACTCACCCCTTCAGTTATTTTAGGTAAGCATTTCTTAACAAGAAATGCCTCATTTCTTTAATAAGATCATAGCAATTGGAAAATGAGACAGGCCCTTAGTTTTGGCATCTTACATAGAACTTAACACAGTATTTACTCAATAAGGGGGAGCAGACTTTCAAATAATAATCATAGCCTTAGATCAGAAAAATGTGATGAGAAATAGGTTTAGAGCCAAAAGACCAGGGAGAGATGCAATTTTGTATGTGATATTATACAATTAAGTTCATCTCTCTCAACCTCAGTTCCCTCATCTGAAAATTAGAGATAATATCATCTATTTCACAGGGTTGTTGTGTCAAATGAGATTATGTGAAAGCCCTTTGTACCCTACAAGATGTTACTGAAAAAAAGAAAGCTGGTGTTACAGAATTGCTCACCCACATGTTTTGTCAGTTTCACTCACAAGCATAAGACTCTGTTTTTAAAGAAAGGACATAGTTGTAATGTTGGCAAGAAGTCAAACCAAAAGAAATGCAAGTCACATATTCACAACGAGAAGCATCATTACAAAAATTTTAGTTCCCAGAAAAGTCTTAAATCCATTTCAGATTTTCAACTAGTATGCTCATCCAAAATATTTCCTAATGTGTTAAGGATCCAGAAGAAAACTGCCTCTGGTAAAATGATATCTTTTTATCACACACTACGGAATGTGTTTGTGTGGGGAGGCAGGGGGAGAGAGTTGTAACTATGTCATCCCACATAAAAATAAAACCTTTCATCCTTTTTCCAATCCCATTTCCAGTTCCCAGTACCCTTTGATCTCTTCTCTAAAGCAACCACCTTAATGAGGCTTAGCTTATAAAGCCCCAAAGATCTAGTCCCTCCCCATTCCAGCTTCATCTTTTGCCATATACACCTCTATTCCCACCAAACACAAACACACACACACACCTCTCTTCTGCCCTCAGCTCCCTCTCTTAGCCCCTGGATGAACTTGCACTTTCCCCACCTTTCCAACTCTCCTTCATCCCTTAAGCCCTCTATGCATACATCTTTTTTGCAGAGGCTTTCCTGAAGACACTCCATGTCTTGGTTAGGTGGCCATACTATGCAGTCCTTTAGCACTCTATGCCTGCCCTATAATGGCAATTCTTGTGTTCACCTGTTTAACAAACAATAGAGTGCATGTTACTGGTTCTAAGTGCTAATGATTCAGCAATGACGAAAACAAACTCCATGCTCCAACAGAACTTACAAACAGAGGGAGAAGACAGACAATAACAAAATTTGCTAAGAACAAAGCAGGGTAAGGGGTAAATAGTGACAGCAGGGGTACTATTTCAGTTAGAGTGGTAACAAAAGAAGAACTTCTTTTGTTCTTCTAATGAGAAGACCCTTGGGTAGAGTCCTGAAGGAAAGGAGACAGTCATGTAGGTATGTGGGGAAACAGTTCCAGGGCAATAACAAAAACTGGTGCAAAGGTCTTATTGCAAATGTGGTTGTCTGTATTCAACCAAAGAACAAGAGGCCAGAGTGACTGGGGTGGAGACAGAGTGGAAAGAGGACTAGGTGAGGTTAGATTAGAGAGTACACAGGAGACCAACTCATGTAGGACATTTTAGATCTTACCATATGGTATTTTGTTTGATCATTTACACTGTTCTTCTCTCCCGTTAAGAGCCTCAACTCTTATTTATTGCTATATTCCTCAGAGACTATTACTGTGCCTAGCATAAGGTATTCAAATATTTACTGAACATCATCAGGTTAAAATGTAAATCTAGAAATTTCCTTTACCAATTCAGTGTTTTCAGCAACTTTTACATTGAAATAAAAAGCTAAATGTATTAGTTGAGCAATCATTGTCAGTAGGTGGAAGAAGTGATCTCTCCTCATTGGTTTTCACTAAAACAAGGGCTGCTGATTAGCCTTGTTGTAGGTCTTCTGCTCTACCACGGTAGAATCCAAAACCCCACTTCCATTTCCCTCTTCAAGAATGAAGCAGAGATAAGGAATTCAGTGTAAGAAACCTGGGATGGGAACTTGTAAAATAAAGGAAAAAGTATCAGAAGACTAATTTCCACTTATGAAATTCAGTTTCCAAGAAATTTGAGGAAATAGTTCCCAGGAGGAATTAAAAAATTCTTCACTGCCTACTATGCTTGTGCAAAGAACCACTACAGTTAAGAAAAGGCGGGGGCATGGTGGCTTATATCTGTAATCCCAGCATTTTGGGAGACCAAGGTGGGAGGACTGGTTGAGTCAAGGAGTTCAAGAACAACCAAGGCAACATGTTTACAAAAAAATAAAAATAGTTGAGTCTAGTGGTGTGAGCCTGTAGACCCACCTACAAAAGGAAAACACACACACACACACACACACACAGAGAAAAGGCAATACTGTAATAATACTAAATTACAGCTTGCTCTGGTGTTAGGTTCAAATATTGACTATTTAAGATTTTTGCATTTCTACTGGTAACATTTGCTGCATACACAGGAATATATATGCATGTAGTCTCTTGCCAAACATTACTATCAAGAAGCCAACAGAGAGGCCCAAATGATTTCCAATCATTTAAGAGATCTAGATGTACTGTATCTTTACAAAATGTTGCCATCTGTACAACCACATCCTATGGCGGTCAAGAGCAACTCAGTATATCCATCTTTTAACACTACACATTTTCCAAAAATAATCTCCATCTGTTAGACTCAGTAACTGTATATTGTCCCTAATGTTCAAAATGCACTACCTATTGTTCCTTTCTCAAAGGTATAGTCTTCACTTGTAAGAATTAAAATTTAAAACATAGCAAAAATCTGAAGTAGTCATGTACCACAAAACAATGTTTCAGTCAACAGTGGACCACGTATATTACTCTGTCACCCAGGATGGAATGCAGTGGCGCAATCATAGTTCAATAAAACCGCCGCCTCTGGGCTCAAGTGATCCTCCCACCTCAGACTCCCCAGTAGCTGGACTACAGGCATGCACCACCACGCTCGGTTAATTTTTTAAATTTTTTTGTAGAGAAGGGGTTTCCCTATGTTACTCAGGCTGGTCTCCAGCTCTTGGGCTCAAGTGATATGCCCACCTTGGCTTCCCAAAGTGCTGGGATTACAGGAGTGAGCCACTAAGCCTGGCCTATAGTACCGTATTTTTACTGTATGTTTTCTATGCTTAGTTATGTTTAGATACATAAATACATAGCATCATGTTACAGTTACCTATGGTATCCAGTACAGTAACATGCTGTGCAGGTTTGTAGTGTAGGAGCAACAAGATAAACCATATAGACTAGGTGTGCAGATTATACTATCTAGGTTTGTGGAAGTACACTCCGTGATGTCTGCACAATGACAAAATCACCTAATGACATATTCCTCAGAACACATCCCAGTCATTAACTGATGCATGGCTGTATATAAATTAAAAGTGCTAACCGAAACATAAAGGCACAAATACATGTACCACATGATTAAAAGTCAACTGTAGGCCAGGCGCGGTGGCTCACATCTATAATCCCAGCATTTTGGGAGGCTGAGGTGGGCAGATCACTTGAGGTCAAGAGTTCATGACCAGTCTGGCCAATACGGTGAAATCCCATCTCTACTAAAAATACAAAAATTAGCTAGGCGTGGTGGTGTGCACCTGTAATCCCAGCTACTTGTGAGGCTGAGGTAGGAGAATCACTTGAACCTGGGAGGCAGAGGTTGCAGCGAGCTAAGATCGTGCCACTGCACTCCAGCCTGGGTGACAGAGAGAGACTGCCTCAAAAAAAAAAAGAAAAAGAAAAGAAAAAAACCAACTGTAAATCTGAAAGTAATTAGAGATTTTGCTAATTAGCATTTAAAAATTTGTGTTCAAATTATAGCCTGCTCTAAACAGGGAGCTTGTAGAACCACTCTAGCCTAAATTATGTCTGGTTTGGCCAGAAGTGTAGGTTTTTGTTTACTTCTTTTGTTTGAATGTGAATTTGAATACTTTTAGGAGGTGCAGATGTATTTTGCCACAGACCCCACCACTCCCAATTGTGTAACACTGAACCTCATTTATGTTCTTTGTGTGACCCCAAATAACTTTAGAAAATACTGAAACGGACGGGAATGGTGGCTCATGTCTGGAATCCCAGCACTTTGAGTGGCCTAAGAGGGCGATCACCTGAGCTCAGGAGTTCGAGACCAGCCTAGGCAACATAGTGAAACCCCATCTCTACGAAAAATACAAAAATTAGCTGGACATGGTGGCCCACGCCTGTAGTCCCAGCTACTTGGGGGACTGAGATGGGAGGATTGCATGAGTCTGGGAGGCAGAGGTGGCAGTGAGTCGTGATCTCGCCACTGCACTCCAACCCGGGTGACAACAGGGCAAGACCCTGTCTCAAAAAAAAAGAAAACACTGAAATAACTATTGTCCTGAACTACAGTGATTTTTTCCGTGATATGAACGTCACAAAAAAAGTAAACAATGGAATATTTTTCTAAGGGCAAACAAGTTCATTCTATTTTCAGAGACTTTCTGTAATTTGAAACACCTCAGAGGTCAACGACCTCAATTCTCATCATTTTACAGGGAAATGACCGGGCCTACAGTGGTAAAGTGACTTGTCCAAGGTCACATAGCCAATTGGTAGCTTGGATACAAAACTGCTTTGAATTTGTTTCGCGTAACCAGACACTTTCATCAAAAGGAAGGGCGACTGTTTCTGATTATTCTGAGCCTGTGCCAACACTCTGCTCAGTGTTCTGCACTCAGTAGTAAGTATTCAACAAGTAGTAATGAGATTTGCTTCCAAAAGGTAAACTCAGTTATTGTTTATAAAGAACAGAATCCAGCTAGAGTTAAGTAGAAAAAACAGATTCTTAAGTAGAAAAAACAGATTCCTGCTCATCAGCCATAGTATTTGTTGAATGAATTAATAAATGAATGAATGGTTGAATGGATGAATGAATGAAACTTTAGTTCAAAGGTAGACTTGTAGTTGCTGGGTCCTTATACGGATAAAGGATCCAAACAAAGGCAAAACTATCAGTAACACTTAACCTTTTAAAAAGACACTGGTTTTAATTAAGCTCTTTTCACACAGGAAAAATAGGTTCTCAATACAGTTCCAGACTGTCCAATTAGGCCAAAGTACAGCATTTTGCACTTCGCACAAGTCAGCAAATCATCATTTCCTTTGTTATATAAATCCATCCTTAGTGGACCTAAAATTTTGGGATCTAACAGCTCAGATCTAACTCAGATTTTTCCAAAGTAATTCACTAATACATTACTTCAGTATTTCTTCCATATTTAGCGAAACTATTTTTTAAAAAACCATCATTCTGCAACATTCCCTTTTCCAACTACAGCATACAGTCGGGCTCAACAAACTGTAATATACATGCCCTTGGGTAACATCCAGTAATCTCTGGAAGCCTCCATATTCTTGTACCAAGCAAGGCTGTGAGAAGAACAATTTTTCTTAGTTATTGGTTATTTTTTTCCTTTGTTTCTTAAATTTTCATTAGCAGGATCAAGGTTAATGTGGCCAAGGAGATCTTGTAGGTAGACCAAATTCTCCTCTCTCAACTTCCACTCTCAGCCATACACTGTTCCAACTAAATTCAAATGGTGGAGAAATGTTTTTGTCACCTTTCCTCCTTCCCTTTCCATTTCATCTTCTTTATTTCTTTCTCCCTTTCCTTAGACAGAACATACAAGTTCAAACAAATCTCCTTTGTGTTCTGTGGGAAAGGAGTAAATGGTGTTTGCGATCAGTCCAGGATAAGAATGGGAGAAACTGAAACCAGGATAAGGGTGAAGAGAAACTGGTTAGGTTCAGCACCGGAGTCAATGAGGGAATGGAGGTTAAGGAAGAGAAGTCATGATCTTCAATTCTGTTTTGGCTTTCATAACAGTAACCCTTTCCATTTAGGAATGCCAAAATTTCAATGGGACCAAAAGTATAACTGCGTTTAAGGTTTTTTTCTCTTTTATGGTATAGTGTATCTGTGAACTGGGGGCAGGGAGAGCTGTGTCAACTCAGATACTAGAAAAGCTATTACAGTAGAGAGCTCACACATACATGGGAACACTTGCTGGAATCTGTCTTATGCTCACCAATGTGCAACCTGGGCATGTGAAGGCACTAATGACACATGTGGCAACCCCTGCCAATGGGGTCAGGAGCCAGTGGATTAATGATCCCTATCTGAGGCGCATTATATATAGCCTCATAGATCTTGGCAGTTTTCAGCCCAGTTGTCCATAGTGGTGACCAAATCAACATATCCTCATAGAAGCTTTCTCTCCTTCCCTGTTTCGTTTTCCCTAGCCCCCACTACTGGTTCCTGAGAATCCCAGGCTCTGCTTTCTAGGGGGATCCTAGGTTAAAACAACAGAGGTGGTTACAAAGCTGGGAGAAGCCTTTCTCAACATATAGAGTCTGCCCCTTATCCCTGTGTAGCAATCTAATACTTCAAGGATCAGTATGTAGTTCTAGTATCACCTCCCACATGCATGGGCGATAAAAGAGGAGGGAGTTTATATGACTGGGGCTCCATTATATTTCTTGAAGAGCATTTAAAAAGCTGGGACCAGCCAGGCATGGTAGCATGTGCCTGCAGTCCCAGATCCTCAGGAGGCTGAGGTGGGAGGAACATTACAGCCCAGGAGCTTGAGTTCAGCCTGGGCAATATCACAAGACCCCGTGTCTTTTAAAACAACAACAACAACAACAACAAAAACCAAACCTGGGATAAACACTTTGAAAAGAAAAAATCCATAGTCAAAACTCTCTACTCCTTTCTCCATGGAACTTTTGTAAGAATTCAAGACTGACTCTTCAATGGGGTACAATGTGCCTGAAATTATGCAAATACTAACACACCCCACCCATAACATATATCTTCTGGTATCCACCCCTACACCCAAAAAGAGTTGCATGATAGGAATAATTTTTTGAAGTCTGTATGTTGCTAAATGGTTCAGGAATAGAAATGGGCTACTAGTTTTCATTCTGTAGACCAGGAAGGCAAATGCAAAAGATTTACTCACACATCATTGAATTCCTCCAGAGACCTTGCAGGTGTAAAAACGTCCAACAGACCAATAACCTGTAAGAAAATATAAAAATTAAACAGTAAATAAATATTAAACTCAGTATAGTACCCATCAGGTCTTAATCTTCTTTTCTTTTTTTTTTTTTTTTAAGAGTCAGGGTCTAGGCCGGGAGCAGCGGCTCACGCCTGTAATCCCGGCACTTTGGGAGGCTGAGGCAGGTGAATCACCTGAAGTCAGGAGTTCAAGACCAGTCCGGCCAACATGGTGAAACCCTGTCTCTACTAAAAATACAAACATTAGCCTGGCATGGTGGTGGGCACCTGTAATCCCAGCTACTCAGGAGGCTGAGGCAGGAGAATTGCTTAAACCTGGGGGGCAGAGGTTGCAGTGAGCTGAGATTGTGTCACTGCACTCCAGCCCAGGTGACAAGGCAAGACTCCGTCTCAAAAAAAAAAAAAAAAGAGTCAGGATCTCACTCTTGACATGCAAGCTAAAGTACAGTGACACCACCACAGTTCATGGTAGCTCAAGTAATCCTCCTGTCTCAGCTTCCCAAGTAGCTGGGACTATAAGCACATGCCACCACCATGCCTAGCTAATTTTTCTTTTTTTGTACAGATGTGTCTCACTAGATTGCCCAGGCTGGTCTGGAACTTTTGGCCTCAAGTGATCCTCCCACTTCAGCATCCCAAAGTGCTGGGATTACAGCAGTGAGCCACCATGGCCAGCCAGGACTCAATCATTTTAATAGGAACTAATTCAAAACCAGCTACCTCAGTTCCATAACATCACGTCACATCCTTAGTAACTCCAACTAATTTTCTACCCAAATTATGCTTTTGTTTTCTATTTGTTAACATCAATTCTCATATTAACCCACTTTACCATTAAAAATCTTCATCTCTTTAGAATTTAATCATATGTAGTCAGTAGTTTACCAGAAGGCAAAAAGATTTAGGGTACCTGAGTTACGTATGTACTAATGGTCTAATGAATTAATCCAACAGGAAAAAAAGGTCACATGTCCATGGTTGTTACCATAATATTGTGTTTTTAAAAAATGTATTCCATGAAAAATTTCCATCTTAACTGTATAGCCTTCAAAACTGACATATTTATAGCCTCAAAATATTCTCAGTGTATTCTTGGTATTATTCTCACAGTCTTACTGTATCGGATATTTAAATCAGACAATTTAAAAATGAAAAAAAAAGTCTATCTTTACACAGGAATAAAGCAAAGAGCTACTTAATACTCAATCACCCAAGGTCTTTGAAAAGTTTTTCTGATCATGAATTCATCCACATACAGCACCTCCATCCCCCACCTCCCATCCATTTTCCTTAAAACCCAGCCCATTCGTTTCTACACAGTTAGGCATTGACAAGACAAGTAAGAAATATTATAATTCATTTGTAATACGCCCAGCCATATTTGAGAGTATCTGGATATGAAGCAAGACTGTGGCCTCACTAGCACACTGTTCTAACCTGCCAACTTAAACACAAAGCTCTAGAAGTAAGATATGTTAACACTCAAAACATTATCATGAAAAAGATCTTCTAATTAGGATGTTACTCCACTCATCCAAATATCAGGCTTTTTTTTTTTTTTTTTTTTTTTGAGACACACTTTTGCTCTGTCGCCCAGGCTGGAAGACTGGAGTGCAGTGGCATGACCTTGGCTCCCTGCAACCTCCGCCTCCTGAGTTCAAGCGATTTTCCTGCCTCAGCCTCCCTAGTATTTTCAGCAGAGACAGGGTTTCGCCATGTTGGTCAAGCTGGTGTTGAACTCCTGACCTCAAATGATCTGCCCACCTCAGCCTCCCAAAATGCTGCGATTACAGGCATGAGCCACCACCCCCGGTAGTTTGAGATCTTTTGACTGAAAGACCTACTTCATTCCTCCTTTTCCCAACCTCATTCCCCAGAAACTACCTAGATTTGGTACTGTGTTGGGTTCTCTGCTTGCCAGAAAAGTTTCTTTCTTTCTCTCTCTCTCTCTCTCTCTCTCTTGTTCTTGAGACAGGGTCTCACTCCGTCGCCCAGGCTGGAGTTCAGTCATGTGATCTTGGCTCACTGTAACCTCTGCTTCTCAGGTTCAAGTGATTCTTGTGCCTCGGCCTCCCGAAAAGCTGGAACTACAGGTGTGCACCACCACAGCGGGCTAATTTTTGTATTGTTAGTAGAGACAGGTTTTCATCATGTTGGTCAGGCTGTTCTTGAACTCCTGACCTCAAGCAATCTGCCTGCCTCGGCCTCCCAAAGTGCTGGGATTACAAGTGTGAGCTACTGTGCCCGGCCAAGTTTTTTCACTTAATACTCAATCATTAGTCTTTTTGTTGTTGTTGTTGTTGTTCTTTTTATAGAGATGAGGTTTCACTGTGCTGCCCAATCTGGTCTCAAATTCCTGGTTAAGAGAGTCCTCCTGCCTTGGTCTCCCAAAGTCCTGGGATTACAAGTGTGAGTCTGGCCTTTTTTGTTTTGTTTTGTTTTGTTTTTGTGTTTGTTTTCTGACAGGGTCTTGCTCTGTCGCTCAGGCTGGATGGCAATAGCTTAAATATGGCTCACTGCAACCTCGACTTGCTGGGCTCAAATGATCGTCCCACCTCAGCCTTTGGAGTAACAGGGGTTACAGGTGCAGGTCACTATGCCTGGCTAATGTTTTAATTTTATTTTTCATAAAGATAAGATTTCACTGTGTTGCCCAGGCTGGTCTTGGAACTCCTAGCCTCAAGTGATCCTCTCACTTTGATCTCCCAAAGTGCCGGGGTTACATGCATAAGCCTCAGTGTCCAACCACTTTTTTTTTTTTTTTTTTTTTTTTTGAGATGGCTTCCCACCAAACGTCATGTAAAAGGTTTCCACAACTTTATTTATTTATTTATTTTTTGAGATGGGGTCTCGCTCTGTCACCCAGCCTTGTGTGCAGTGGCTCGATCATGGCTCACTGCAGCCTTCACCTCCTGGACTCAAGTGATGCTTCCACCTCAGTCTCGCAAGTACCTGGGACCACAGGCATGCACCACCACACTGGGCTAATTTTTTTAAACAATTTTGTAGACCGGGCGCAGTGGCTCACTCCTGTAATCCCAGCATTTTGGGAGGCCAAGGCAGGTGGATCACCTGAGTTCGGGAGTTCAAGAC
>NW_012115599.1:11263297-11289179 GCF_000951035.1 Colobus angolensis palliatus
GACACACTTTTGCTCCTGTTGCCCAGGCTGGAGTACATGGCACAATCTCAGACCACTGCAACCTCTGCCTCCCAGGTATAAGGGATTCTTCTGCCTCAGCCTCCCAAGTGCACCAATATGCCTGACTCCAAATATCAGACTTTTTAAAAGCAACTTCAATTTTACAGTCTGAACCTGAAAAGGAGGTGGTGGGACACATACTTGGAATTTAAGAATAGGTTTCAAGTCCTTGAAAATTGTTCCAAAGGAAATAGAGTCACTTTCAGATCTCTACCCAGACAATAGTATATAAGAAAATCAAAATTACCCATAATTGTACCACCCATTATAACTATCATTAACAATTTGAGATATATTTCCTTTGATTTTCTGATGTACATAAATTAAACTGGGGTTATACCATGCACAGTTTTATATCCTGCCTTTTTACTTAATATTTAAACATTTGTATACAGCATATCTATCATTTTTGTATACCATAACTTAACCAATTTCCTATCTTTAGACATTTAAGGAATACTGCAAGAAAAATATATGTATTTTGCACATCTCATATTTTCTTCCAGGAAATAAATTTCAAGAAACAGAATTACAGAATCAAAGGACACCAATATATTTAAGAATCTTAATATTGTCAAATTGTCCTCCATAGAGGTAAGGCCAACTTACATGCCCCCACCAATAGAGTACCTGTGACCTCATTCACAATAGTGCTTTAAATTTAAGTCAAATCCATTTTCTTTTACCTTTTCCACCTAAACCATAATTGTTTCCCTTGAGTTTGGTACACTCCTGGCTTAAGACCTCTGGTCTTTTAATCATTCTCCCTTACACCCACTTCTACTTAAGGTAACTGAGGTCCAGAAGCTAACTTTATTCACCTGTTCCAATATTTTCTAATCAAAGATTCTTGTTATTTGAGATGCCCATCTCCTCAATATAATAGAAAAGTTTACAACTATTTACATTGTTTTACATTGTTTCCATTGTGATTGTGAAAATCATCATCCTATGGAAATTAAATCATTAGAGATCTGATTTACACATGCAAGAGTTACCTCAAAGACAAAAAAAAAGTCAAAACTATTTTCAAATAAAAACTCCAATTTCAAACTGAAAACATAACAGACATTTTGGAACCAAACAGCTATAAGTTTGAACCCCAGTATCAGTCTGTGATTTCTTGGATCCAAGAGCTTATAATTTCTTCATTCCAATAACCTTGGCACTTGGAACGGAGCCTGGCATTCAGCAGGAGCTAAAATGAATGGCTGTTATGTAAATAATAATTGGCAAATACATTTGGTATCTTCTCTTGAGTCCCATTTTCCTCATATGAAAAACATGAGGACATCATTGCTTATTTTCACAGTCCTGACAGCAAGACTGAGCAGATAATGTATCTGACGGTGGCTAGGACAAAGGACTGACCCACTGTGGATCATCAAAATAAGTGGTGACCACAGCCCACACAGCTGAATAGAGAATTACAAAATACAATATACCTAAGCAAACTATCTGAAGCAGTTACTTCCATTAACAGAATTTGAGACATAAAGCTCAACTATTCAAACGATTAAAAAGCATGACTGCAACAAGAAAAACAAAGTAACCTGAAAAAAAAAAACAGAGAAAAGCCAACTAGTAAATACCCTAGCAAATTTTAATTTCCTAAAAAGGGCAATATTTATAATATTTAATGTATTTAACATAAGCACACCAAAAATAACAATTTTGAGATTAAAACTACTCATATTAAATCAAAGTACTTAAATTTTTGATGGGTTTTCACAAAATACCCCTCCCTCCATTAATCATATTTATGAAATATTAATCATAAGGAAAATACCGTAAAACAAAAAATTCTCAGCATTAAAACAGATCTGGAAAATATTTTAGGAATCTATTCATTTCTCATTTCTTTTTTTTTTTTAATATAATAATAGAGACTGGGTTTTGCCATGTTGCCCAGGCTGGTCTCAAACTTCTGGGTTCAAGCAATCCACCCACCTTGGCCTCCCAAAGTGCCAGGATTACAGGCATGAGCCACTGCACCCGGCCATTTCTCATTTCTTAAATGGAAATTTCCTTCTAAATCAAGTCATATTTTAGTCTATTTCCTTAACTCCTTCTGCTGTTACATGACTTCAGTCACCTCAAAGTAATCCAGGAATAAAATTTTTAGAAAAGACATTTATAATACAAATAAGCAGCAAATATCTTTAATGATTATCCCATCATGGTCCAAAGCCTGGCAAACATATGTTATATTTTTTATCAAATTAGCATACATCCAAAAAAAATACTTTAAAACTCAGTATCCAAAGACCATATTTAGCATATTTAACAACAGCACATCAAAACAATCTCTTGGTCTACAATGGTAAGGTTAAATCTAAGGTTCCCAAATAAAATTTACAAAAGAATTTCTTTGATCATTTTTAAATTCTAAAATGTACACATCTCTAGACCCATATGTGGGCCATTTCTGCAGTGTCTGCCCAGACAGCAAAACGATGCAGCTGGCAGGCTGCCTCCCTTTAATCTTTCCTTAGAACAGGTGTTAATGAGATCAAGATCAGAAGTTCAATCAGGAATGGTCCAACTAACTTTGTTCAGAGAGAAACTCTCACAGTCACAGAGGACATCCCCTAGCTTCAGTCACTCACCTAATAAATGTTTATTTATTATTCATGATCACTAACAGAAGAGACAACTCAAGATGAACTACCGATTGTGGGTCAGAGGCATTTTTGTGTAAAAGATCACATGTGCCCTCTGGCACCTGAAAATTTTATTTGTTACCAACACTTAAAATGTTCACAAGTTTTAAGCTCCTGTTGCTGCTGCCTGTAGGAGGTTTGGCCGCTATAAAAATTGGATGGTGACCCAAAACAGTAATTTTTTAAAAAAGAAGAGGAAGGCAAATGAGACAAATTTCTCTGAAAACCCTCAATTAAACTTACTGTAAGTTTTGGTTCTTTATTGGGTAAAATTACTTTTACATTGTAAGCACCTAACAAATGTTTTTAAAATAGGCTAATATGTAGGAATTTTTCTACATTGAGTCTTTTGGCTCCAAACATTTGCCAATGGAATTGAGAACTATGAGACATTCAGCCATATGTCTTATTTTGTTTAAATAACAAATCACTGATATCTAGGTGACCATCTACCGCCAGTAAGCAAGACACTTATAAAACAATGTATGGAAATTAAAATCCTATTTTTCTAATACCATGATCCCTAAACACTGGCTTAACATATTTAGGAAGAAAAGCAAAACAATCAAGTGTAGCACTGATAATCTCTTAAACTAGATGTTCTTAAATTAGCATAGCCACATCAATAGGATCCCAGGGGCTCCCAAAGGTGCTCTGGGGTTCCATAAATGTTTGGCTTGCATTTAATTTTCAAAATATCCTTTATACTTGCAAAGCTGTGACACTATTTCTGTCACATATAATAATGTGTAATGAAAAACACACTCAAGTGTGTTAAAAATCAAATGCAAACACATCCCTTAAAGCTGCCAGGCCACCTTGATTTTATACAGACCTAGGAATAAAGTTTCTGCTGCTAGCTTTTTCTGCATATCTCAACTTCCTGTAAACATGTCACTGATTAGGAAGGCTGCAGCTCCACAATGAACATTCTTAAAACTCAGGTTTGCACATAGCTACTTATGTAAAATTATATTCAGGAATAGAAGTTGTCTGTAGAAATAGGATTTCCTCAATACTATACAATCAAAATAAAATGTGAAAATAAAAAGCAGCTGTGATTATAATGGGCATCCATAATCCAATTACAAATTTAAGTCTTAATGTTCTCAATTTAGAAGAAATTTGCACTAATGAAACAAGTGTATGCTAATGAAGAACCACTTATCTGTGACTTTTTTCTCGCTATGAAGAAGTTAAATTACTAAAACAGTCTAAATAGTCAAATAATAAATTCACAGATTTTGAATTTTCTTCTACACAGTAACAAGCAGTACAGCCAAAGGACTTTGAAATCTCTATGGCCATTGCTTCCATGATGCTACAAACTTCACAGTACCCTTTATACAGCAGTCACAGAAATTCATAACTTGATTTTGAAGTTCAGTAAAATGTCTTCAGTCAACTGTCTTTTTACTTTCAGTTAATATTCTGATTATATCCACTTATTTACCGTATTAGAATTTGTAAGCATCTTGGCAGAATAGCAACGTCCTCGAATTACCAAATTGGTAAAAAATAAAAAGTTATATTTAACTTAAACAATGCCTCTGACATATTTATTAAAATAATTGAATCTGGAAAAAAAGAAAAATTATTAACATATAAAATAATAGCCCTCAAAAAAAAAAAAAAATAATAGCCCTCTTTGATAGGACTTTCAGTGAGCCTAAGGCACTCTTCCTCAGATTTTTCCACTTAAAAATATTAAGGCTATATTATGAGAATACGGGAGTCTGTGGCTATTTTGTGTTTTGATAGCCACAGACTCCCACATTCTCATAATATAGCCTTAGGAAAACCAGGCAAAGAATACACAACCTTTTAATATTTTCTCTTAAAAATTCTTGTGAATTTTGTGTTATATTTCATAATATATCCTTTTATTTTAAAATTTTAAAGAGTTCCTTCCCCTCTAAAAACCTTTGAGTAAAACTAGAACTCCAGGAAGATGCATCACTTTCATTCCAAGTCTTTGACCTGACATAACCAAGTGGCCACTAAACACCCCAGGACAAGAAGCAGGGACCAACATTTGATGCACTCCAATGCATTTCCATCTGCAGTGATTAAAACATTTTCCCCAGCCTATTCAAGATCAAAATTTATTCTTCCTTGAATGAATTAACTTACATTTTCATGTTTCATATGTTTAAGTAACCGCAGTTCTCTGTAGGTTCTTTTGGCATGAATGATGGACTGAAATGGTCTGGAGAGCTTCTTCACTGCCACACGTAACCCTGTTTTTGTGTCAAAAGCAGCACTAAGGAGAAAAAAGGGAAAATAACCCACCATTAAAAAAGCGTTCTAAACACCATTTTGGGGTATTTATATGGCTATTTCCAAATTAAAGGGTCTGTAACAAAATACAAAAAAAAAGCATAAAGATAAAAAGCAAAATGACCTATTATCCCACCATCCAAATAAAGTTTGTTATTATTTTTGGTGTTTTCTCCTTGTCTTTTCTATGTATCTAGATCAGGAGCCAGCAAATTTTTTTCTGTGAAGGGCCAGATAGTAATATTTTCAACTTTGCAAACCCTAAGACCTCTGTCACAACTACTCAACTCTGGTTGTAGGAGGAAAGCAGCCAGAAAATAAGTTTAAAAATGGGTGTCATGAGCCAACAGATTAATAAACAGAGTTGAATTCTGTCTTCCCTGCCTAGGCCTCACTGTCATCACCTTGCCACATATGCTGCCTGATTAGAGTCAAGGCCCAGGAAACCGTGTTTTCAGGACAATAAATTGCCACAAATATTTCTGGAGCACCTACAAAGTACTTGGCACCTTCAGGGAATGGAGGAAGAGCAAAACAGAATAATAAAATAATTTCAAATAGTGATGAAAATACTATGACTAAATAAAAGGGTAATGGGATAAAGAGTGACAGAGAGCCAGGGAGTTATGTCACTTTAGCTAGGACGGCTGAGGAATTACATCTGACCTGAGAAGGAAACAATGTAATGATTAAATTCCCTATATAAATATATAAGAAAAAGAGCTTCAAGCAGAAGAAATAATAATATTAATGTTTATTGAATCTTTACCCACACATACAAGAAATTATTCTAAGCCCTTTACATTAATTTGTCTCAATTCAGCTTTTGTAACTCCCCGAATCCCCTATGAAAAAATACTATTATCATTCCCCGACTTACAAATAAGCAACTGAAGCACAGAGAGGTTAAGTACCTTGACTATGGTCACAAAGCTTAAAAGTGGCAGAGCAGGGAGTCTGGATCCAGAGCTTATGCTACTGACCACTTGACTCTGCTATCTCTCAGAAGAGCAAGTGCAAACAAATGAAAAAAGAAACAGAGGTAGGAAAACTATGGCATGCTGGAGTGAGTGACAGAAAGACAGAAGGGCTGTGTGGGTGGAGCACAGGGTGCAAGGGGAGAGTGGGAAGGGATGATATAAGAGATGCAGGCAGTGGCTACATCATGGAGGACATCTACAGCAAAAATGAGATGTGTATTTTAATTATTTTTAGAAATCATCGCCGGGCACGGTGGTTCACACCTGTAATCCCAGCACCTTGGGAGGCCGAGGCGGGATCACAAGGTCAGGAGTTCGAGACCAATCTGACCAACATGGTGAAATCCCGTTTCTACTAAAAATACAAAATTAACCGGGCGCAGTGGCGGGTGCCTGTAATCCCAGCTACTCAGGAGGCTGAGGCAAGAAAATCGCTTGATCCCAAGAGGCAGAGGTTGCAGTGAGCTGAGATTGCGCCATTGCACTCCAGCCTGGCAACAAGTGTGAAACTCTGTCTCAAAAAAATATATAATAGTAATAACAGAAATTGTCTGGGCCAGTTCCATTATGCCTCATCCTCCAGTTTGTCTCGGTCTCTAATATGTATTTAAGACTTTCTGGTCATCTATTATCACCAAACTCTCTGCCTGCCAAACGTGCTTTTACAACTCTGTACCTACTCCAGTTCTCTTCCTTTCACTCCCAAACTTTTATGCCATGCCCTCAATCTTCAAATCCCAATTTGTGATAAACTCCTATAAATCTGCAACCTCTTTTCTAAACCTTCCCTCCATCTCTGTGAAACTAGGCCATTTCTAGAAGACACTGCCTCTCTTATGGCCCTGCCATTAGAAAGCATTCTCTAATAGCCCAGATACCTCCTGGCTAGCAGGTGGGTAGGAGTCTTCCTTGGCAGCCATTACCACTTCAGGACCATTACTTTCCATTTGTTCTATAAAATACCTCCTGCTCACAACCCTGATAAACCTATCCCTCTCTGCTGCTGGTATCCACTGACCTGAAATTTTCCATCATTCACTGAAAAGCTAGTGTCTATCCAGAAGATCTCTCTACATTCCCAACTTCTGTCATCACTCTTGGCAACTTCAACATCCAGGTGAACAGCACACCCAACATCCTGTTTCCTGATCTCTCTAGGAAACTCCACCACACCCAGCCGTCTTCACAGTCACATTCTAGACCTTTATTCCTACCAAAAACTGCCCCACCTACAAAATTTTGAATGCCAGCAGCATTTGCTTTTCATCACAAACCTAGTTACTTCTAGTTTACTTGTACCCTGAATACAACAATTTGTTAACCTTGTCATTGCTTGTTTCTATCCTTCAGCCCTCTTCTGTCTTCATTTCCCTTCCTGTTCCATGATTATAATCACTTCCTTGCACTTCTCTCTTTCTCTTTCTCTCTCTCCGTCTCTCTCTCTCTCTCTCTCTCTCTAATGTACTCACCTGGATAAAGTCTAACCACTTAATTCTCCATGACTGAATCCAAGGAACTAACTGAGGTTGAACAAAAAAGACTGTAGAATCAGATTTTCATTCTTAGTTTCTGACCTTAATCTCAAAGAGGCTCTCAATAAAGTCATTTTCTTCTAGTAAGTTAATTTTCCTACTCGAAAATGATCATTTGACATGTTCTCTCTCAAATCTCCAACTCACCTTCTTCCCTCAAGAGTTGCCCTTATCTTCACTGAGAAAACAGAAACCATCAAGAGGGGAACTCCATTTGCTTATCCTCAAATCTATAAACCCATCGTCTCCACCTTCCCTCTTGCTATAACAAGAATATGCCCTTTCTTATCAAAATTCAAGACCACAATATATGCTTTGGAGCCACCCCCCTCATCTTCTCATTCCTCTTCTCCCTTGCATCATCAGTGTCTCCCTATCTACTGGACCATTCTCATCAGCAGAAAGGCACTCTACTTGTTTGCCACCTTCAACCAATAAACAAAAGACTTCCCTTGACAGTTCTCCATCATAGTTAATATTCTCCAAAAAAATCACCTACACCAGAGGTTCCCAGATCAGCAGCATCAGTTTCACCTGGGAGTTTATAGGAAATGAAAATTCTCAGGTACCACTCCAGAGTTACGGAATGAGAAACTTTGAACTAGGTCTAATAATCTGTATTTTATCAAGCCCTCCACATTAGTCTGATACATATTACAGTTTGAGAACCACTAATCTATACCTTTGCTACTCAAAGTGTGCTCCATTGCTCCATGGACCAGTAGCATTGGCATTATCTGGGAGCTCATTAGAAAATGCAGGATCTCTGCAGACAACAGGAAAGGAGAAAGGAGAAAGGAAAAGGAAAAGGAAAAGGAAAAGGAAAGGACAGGACATCTTGGGCCCTAAAATAGAATTTACATTTTGACAAGATTTCCAGGTGATTAATATACCTCTTAAGATGTGAGAAGCACACATCTACACAACTGACTCATTTCAATTCCATTCTCTCCTCAATCCATTCAACTGAAACTGCTCTTCTCAAGGTCATTAATGACCTCTGCTACCAAATCCACTTTTCTAAGATTAGTAATTGACATAGTCACCACTTTCTCTAAATACTGTCCATCCTGGAGTCTTTATCAACACTTTTATTGGTTTTCTATGACCCCTCTGGCAGCTCCATCTCTGTCTCCACTGCATGAGCTTCTTCTACTCAAACTCTCTATGTTGGAGTTCTTCAGGACATGGTACTGGGCCCTCTTCTCTCTCCCACATTCTCTTTCTAGATAATCTCATCTATGTCCATGACTTTAAATTAAATGCCATCTATATATTGAAAACTCCCAAATTTATGTCTCTCACTGAAATCTCTTCTCTGTGTCCTGACGTCTCCATGAGAAAGACACATAAGCACCTGAAACGCAGCAAGTACAAAACACCCAGAACTATTCTTCTCCATGTCTCTGTTATCTAGTAAATGGACTGTTCATCCAGCTGCTTGAGCTAGATATTTGATTGTCATCCTTGATTTCTCCCTTTCCTCAGTCCCCATTCAAATCTATTGGCAAGTCTCACGGTTTTCACCTCCAAAATACATCTCAAAGTCAACTGTTCTTCATTTCACCACTATCATATTAGTCCATGTCACCAGCCTGCCGGTCCTTCTAATATGCTCTTCAAATGCATCCAATACAGTCTTTTAAAAATACAAATTATGCCAGGCACAATGGCTCAAGCCTATAAACCCAGCACTTTGGGAGGCCAGGGTAGGAGGACTGTTTGAGCCCAGAAGTTTGAGATCAGCCTGAGCAACACAGCAAGACCCTGTATCTACAAAAAATAAAAAATTGGTTGAGTGCGGTGGCTCACGCCTGTAATCCCAGCACTTTGGGAGGCCAAGGTGGGTGGATCACTTGAGGTCAGGAGTTTGAGACCAGCTTGGCCAACATGGTGAAACCCGTTTCTACTAAAAAAATACAAAATTTAGTGGGGTGTGGTGGCACACACTTGTAACCCCAGCTACTTGGGAGGCCGAGGCGGGAGGATCACTTGAACCCAGAAGGTGGAGGTTGCACTGAGCTGAGATTGCATCACTGCACTCAAGCCTGAGCAACAAAGTGAGACTCTGTCTCAAAAAAAAAATTATAAATAAATTAAAAATCAGTCAGGCAGCCAGACGCAGTGGCTCACGCCTGTAATCCCAGCACTTTGGGAGGCCGTGGTTATGAGTTTGAGACCAGCCTGGCCAACATGGTGAAACCCCGTCTCTACTGAAAATATACATTAAAAAAAAATTAGCTGGGTGTGGTGGCAGGAGCCTGCAATCCCAGCTACTCAGGAGGCTGAGCCAGAAGAACTGCTTGAACCAGGGAGGCGGAGGTTGCAGTGAGCTGAGATCACGCCATTGCACTCCAGCCTGGGCAACAAGAGCAAAACTCCATCTCAAAAAAAAAAAAAAAAAAAAAATTAGGCATGGGCCACCATGCCCAGCTACTTGGGAGGCTGAGGCAGGAGGACTGCTTGAGCCCAGGAGGGTTGAGGCTGCTGTGTGCCATGATGGCACCACTGCACTCTAGCCTGGAAGATACAGGGCGACTGTCTCAAAATGAAAAATAAAAAATGTCAATAAAAGTACAAATTAGATCACACCGCTCCCCTCCTTCAAACCATTCAAGAAATCTCCTTGGCATACAGAGTAAAACACAAATTTCTCATGATGGCCTACAAAGCCCAGGTGATCTGGCCACCACTGATTATTCTACCTGCTCCTGTGCTACTCTTTCCCTCTTTCTCAGCCACTGTGTTCTGCTAGCTCCTTTCAGTTCTTTTAACTATTCAGACAGGCTGCTCCTGGTTCCTAGGACTTTTTTCTCCTCCACCCCCATCCCACTCCATAGCTAAATCCTTATCCTTCAAGCATTGGTTTAAATAGTCACCTGCTCAGGAACCTGTCAGGGACCTCTAAGAAGCAATTACTCTGTTACAACGCCCTCACTGACTCCTTCCTTATCCCATATAAAGGAGGGTGGTGGTTCTCTTCTTTTCCACTCCCACTGCTCCTACAGACCCATAAATTAGTACCTTCTTCTCTCTCAAAAGTAGCAAGTAAATGTATACTCATCTCTAAACCCAGTGCTCTAAACTAGCTCTGGTGAGACTGGAAAAATGGCCATTGCCCCTGTGGGACCCAGCTTCTTCAACTTCCCACCTCAGAGTTTGCCTGCCACCTGCAAGTTGAGCACTTTCTTCTCTCCTCCACTGGTAAGTCTGCTGGGGAGCAAGGAACAGCAGCAGTTTTCTAGCTGATCTGACTGATTAAGTGTGCAAGTTCAATTAACTGGGGAAGAAAGAAGCCCACTTAAGTTGCCTGTCCAAGCCACTCTGCATGCCAGCTTTACTAATAAAGTAAATATTTTTATCTCTATTTGACTCCTGAATCTATTCAGCAAAAGGCAGGCTAGAATTAATCAGTACCCTACAGACCCTAACAATCACAATTTATTATTACATGTTTATAATACTCCAACAGAGTGATTAAATAAGAGCCGAGACTTTGGAATTAGACTATCTGGATTTTAATTCCAGTTCTGTCACTTAATAGCTATATAATCTTGAGGATGTTAATTAAATTTTTTCATGAAATGAGAATTATGTTTATATTTCATCTGTAGGGTATTTGTTAGAATTAAATGTGATAACTTTTATAGTGGGTTTGGCAAGGAGCTTGGTCCGTAGCAAAGCTGGAATACTCCTCTCAATCACATTTGTAAAAGTAGAGCTACAAGTAAAACCTTGTTTTCATGAACAGCATTATAAAATGAAATTATCTTTATGATAAATAGGTTCTCCAAACTAAAATTCAGGACATACTGTTTAACAAGTTTTTTCCCCAATTGTGAATTTACATGAAGCCTTCCAAAGTTATCAAATTAATTCACGTCTTATAAAATCATTGGTACAGTAAAAAATAGCTGAAAGAAACATAAAAATTGGAAGCAGTTATTACAATATTAGGATGTCACTGTCACTCATCTACTGCTGTGAATCCAGTACATAACACACAAGGATAATCATTAAATAAACTTCAATGTTTTGTTACACATTCATACTTGCCTCCCCTTGTGTCACACACACATAGAAAATCTGGGTTACTAGATTCTTCATATATGCTAATAAAACTGTTTAACTTCTAAACTTATTGATATATACCTTCCTTTATTCACAATGGATTTAAAGCAGACTGGAATTGTATATATAAAACTTGACAAAATGGTAAGAGATTAAGGGAAAATAAGAAAGTCTGTACGGGTGAGGTTAGCATATATCATGAAATCCTTTCTTTCTTTTGAGATGGAGTCTTGCTCTGTCACCCAGGCTGGAGTGCAGTGGCACGATCTCAGCTCATTGCAAATTCCGACTCCCCGGTTCACGCCATTCTCCTGCCTCAGCCTCCCCAGCAGCTGGGACTACAGGCGCCCGCCACCACACCCGGTTAATTTTTTTGTATTTTTAGTGGAGACGGGGTTTCACCATGTTAGCCAGGATGGTCTCAATCTCCTGACCTCATGATTCGCCTGCCTCAGCCTCCCAAAGTGCTGGGATTACAGGCATGAGCCCGCAAGCTCCAAATGAAAACAGAATGATAAGATATTTCTTGCTAGGTGCAGTGGCTCACACCTGTAATCCTAGCACTTTGGAAGTCTGAGGCAGGAAGACAGCTTGAGCTCAGGAGTTCAAGACCAGCCTGGGCAACTTCATGAGGTAGTGAGACCTCGTGTTTAAAAAAAAAAGAAAAAAAATTAGGCGGGCATGGCGGCACACACCTGTAGTCTCAGCTACTTTGGGTGGCTGAAGTAGGAAGATCGCTTGAACTCAGGAGTTCAAGGCTTCAGTGAGCCATTGATTGTGTAACTGCACTTCTGCCTGGGTGACAGAGCAAAACCCTGTCCCCCAACCCAGCAAAAAAAAAAAAGATATTTCTTCATTGTACCTTTAAAAGCTGATTGTTTATGATCTCAAGGAACTAAGAAATCTAGCTGAGGAGTCAAAATGAACAGAGGGACACATAAATACACTTAACAGACTTTTACAAAGCAATACAATTATTTCCTCTAATCCATTCTTTACACTCCAGCAAGACCAATTTAAAACAATTTTACTCAACAGTTCACAACTCAAGAAACTCCAACAGCTCTCTACTACCTAAAGAACCATTTGTAGACTTCTTAGAAAAGTAACTGCCTAAATCCCACTCCAGATCTCATTCTTAATTTCTGGGGGTATGTTTAAAAGTTCCACAAGTGAGTCTGAAGCACAACAAGAATGAGAACCACAACTGGGTTCACCCTACCTGAGATGTTCCTCCTGTCAGGACAGTCCTTTTCACATCCATTCTCTTGGTTTATGTTTTCTCTTGTCTGAAAATGTTTCCTTTTCTTCTCTCCAAATATCCATCTTTTTAAATAATCTTCAAATCCTTCCTCCTCCATGAAATCATACCGACCACTATAATTCACAATGTCTCCACCTCTCTGTACACATCAATACCTTCATACATATATACACAATTTATTAATATTTTAGGTCTATTTCTTTTACACACTGGTGGGCATTTAACACTGTCTGATGGACGACTGGCAAATTTCCTTCACTACAGTAAATCTAACACGTAAGCATCAATATTTATACCCACATATTTCAAACTTTCAAAATACGTTGCATTAATACCTAGAGTTATTGAAAACTTCAGGTAAACTGGTTCATTCCTGATTGGAATTTTTATAACTACTGTCAATCATCAGTGCTAATGATGATATCCGCTTCACATATCTAAACTGAATGAACCATTCAAGTTTGTAACTCAATCCCATTCCAAGAGAAGTTAGTGCTACATCTCTGGTATCTTCAACAAGCGTGTACCAGGCAAAGCATGAAACATTACATCTCAATAGATTGAGAATCCAAAGGGTCAGACATTCTTGAGAATAGGTTTGAAAGTACAAATTTGGAAGTATAGTATATGAACAAGACCATTGTTGAGACTATGAGATAATGAATTCAAAAAGCATATGCACAGAAAGAGAAAAGAAAATTTAAGAATGGATCATCGAGCAGAAAGAAAAGAGGCAGGAAAAACTGACCAATGGATGAAATAGGAGAATTAGAGAAACACAAGGAAAAATCTGAATACCAGAGTACTTTAAGGGGGTGTTAAAAAAAAAAAAAAAAAGAGCACATTAAATGTTAAGTTGTATACATTATGACACTAAAGTTAGTTACCGCCTCACAGCCTTAAAGTAATTAAAGCAGTAGCAATGATAATTCAGGAAAATGCATTGTATCTTCTAAGGTACCAGAATATATAATGTGCCTAAATAACATTCTAAATCATGGAAGGCTGATCTTCCTGAGTTCCTGCTACCTCAGAGCCATAAGATCTTCAAAATTTCAGTCTGTTATTACCTAATATTTTTAAAACTAAGCAATTAGCAACTTGCACCTTCCCAGATGCAAGAGCCTTCAAAAACGTACAGAAAATTAATTCACAATGGGTCACAATGGACTAGCTCTCTTTGTGGACTTCTAAACAGCATTTCATTTCTAGGAGTTTGAAAATGCTAAATACTGAAAGACAGGAGAGGAAGGACACAGAATACCAGAAGAGACACTATGGCAAACGCTGCCTACCTACCAACTGGGACTTCATGCTAACTTCCTTTCCAGAAAAAATTCAAAACACCCGAAGCCGGGGCCATGACAATGACAAAACACAATTGTTCATGAAAATTGGGTCTCCCTCACTAATAGTGGTTTCTCAAACATGCCAGTGATACACCTGGCCTCTTGCAAACATGCTTGTGCAAGTTCTCCCATCCATTAAGCTTATCGGGTTATAACTAGGACCTGGACCATTAGAAATGCTGCTACTCTCCTAGAAATAATAAAAATCATGTTTAGAGAGGCCCAATTTATAATGCAAAAAGTATAGCATTTCTATCTTTTTGCAGGTGGAAGGTTCATATTATCCCATCTAGTTTTTACTCAGCACCAACCAATCCAAATATATAGGGTTATACAAGTGATTCTCAACTAAAGGTGATTTTGCCCTCCCTACCCCTCAAGAGATATGTGGTAATGTCTAGATGTTTTTGGTTGTCACAACTGGGAATTGCTATTAGTATATAGCGAGTAGGAGACAGGGACACTGCTAAACATATTACAATGCACAAGTCCGTACCCCACAACAAAACATTATCCCACCTAAAATGTCAATAGGTTGAATTACTCTGGGTTATACAGGTTGAGTATCCCTAACCTGAAAATCCAAAACCTAAAATGCTTCAAAATCCAAAACTTTTGGGGCATCAACATGATGCTCAAGAGAAATATGCATTGGAGCATTTCAGATTTTGGATATTTTGAAAAAAGATGCTCAACTGGGAAGTATAATACAAACATTCCAAAATCCAAAATCCAAAACATTTGTGATCCCAAGCATTTTGGATAAGGAACACTGAACCTGTATTATATTTGGGAATGCAGAAACAGCTTAATAGATGTTCATAGTACTTACTGTCTGTTCTCTCAATTTGCTAACTTTTTTCTGTTTGCTCTAGCATCAGTATCATTTAATATTGAGATTGCTCATTTCACAACAGATCATTCAAAGCATAAGGCACTCAGAACACTAAACTAGGAATCAGAAAATGAGGCAAGCCAAACTTAATGTCAAATGAGGGAATGACATAAGAAGTATATCAGTATAAGAATACAATATCAACATTTCACTTCAACTTAATACTATGCTCATTAGGGCATAATAGTTTATTACACTGAATGAGGAAGACAACTAATATTTTCACCAGCATTTGGTAGCCTGGAGAAGAAAACATAAATAGAAACTATTTATTTAAAAGCCTAAGTTCCAGAAGGTTCATGGCAGCTAAAGCCCTAAATAAAAGATTTGACAGGAGAGAAAAAAAGAAATAGCTATTGGAGATATTAAAAATAAAGCAATTATTTCTGAGAATCAAGTTATACCTACTACAGGGATGAGGAAATACAAGAAAGATGAGTTAAATATATACTTGCATAAGCCAGACATCTCAACCGTGTGTCAGACAAAAGTAAGGGTATGATTAGGGCCACATGTTGTAGGTGAGAAGACTGTCACAGCCAGAGACATTACCCCAAGTGCAAGTATAGGGATGGGTTAAGGAACTAAAGGACTCTTACCCTCACAGTCCCTTTTTCCTCCTAAAACATCCTCCCTGAGCCCTTGGCAGATGAAAAGATGTTGTTTTGACTTCTTGTGAACACATGCTGATGTCATCATTTCTACATCTGAATCATCAGATGGAAAGGCTTATCTGACACGGATTTCCAATATATACCTTTGCATAAAATTACCTTAGATGTAAAAAGTGACCAGTATGTCAGTCTTAATCCATTTTGTGTTGCTATAATAGAGTATCACAGATTAGGTAAAGAAAATAAACTTATTTCTCACAGTCCATGACGCGGGGAAGTCCAGTATCAAGGTGCTGGCATCTAGTTAGGGCCTTCTTGCTGTGTAATCCAGTAGTGGAAGGCAAGAGGGTGACAGAAGACAAGAGACGGTGAGAGAGAGAAAGAGGGGACTGAACCTGCTTTAATAACAAAGCCACTCTAGTGATAACTAACCCACTTCCTTGATCATGACATTAATCCAGTCAGGAGGGCAGAGCCCTCATGACCCGATCACTTCTTAGGCCCCACCCCCCAACACTGTTGCATTGGGGATTAAGTTTCTAACATACGAACTTTGGGGAATACATTCAAACCACAGCAGTCACTCAATTTGAGACATAGAAAAATCTAAAAAGATCTTAAGAAAAGAATTAGCAATACAAAGGTAGATTTCAAATGCCAACTTAAGCAGGAAGAATGCAGAAAACAAAAGCTACAAAGGACTCCTAAAGCCATCTCTGAGGAAACATAAATATGTCTCCTCTGGACTGATAATTTTTTTTTTTTTTTTGAAACTGAGTCTTGCTCTGTCGCCCAGGCAGGAGCGCGGGGGTGCAATCTGGACTCACTGCAACCTCCGCCTCCCGGGTTCAAGCGATTCTCATGCCTCAGTCTCCCAAATAGCTGGGATTACAGGCACACACCACCACGCCCAGCTAATTTTTGCAGAGACTGGTTTCACCATGTTGGCCAGGCTGGTCTCCAACCCCTGACCTCAAGTGATCCGCCTACCTCGGCCTCCCAGAGTGCTGGGATTACAGGCGTGAACCACTACATCCAGCCTGGACTGATATTTTCGAAAGCAGGTACCCTTCTTCTGTTTTAAATCTCTGTAAACAAAACACCTAGTATAGTGCACTGGAAATACTAAATTAATGAACTTATGAAAACAAAGGACAAAGCTCGTGTGCTTTTTTTTCTTCACATACTCACATGTTGTGTGGTGTCTACATTTTAAGCCATAAGCTTGAAAATGCAATCAATACATACTTTTGAGTAGAATGACAGTAAGGCACACATACTCACACACACACCTTCCTTCATATCACAGGCACAGTGACAATCATGAAGGTCTAAGAGAAGTAAGTTTTGAGGAAAATAAGGAATTTGTAACCACACATTCAAGTAACAGGAGCC
Organism: Colobus angolensis palliatus; assembly: GCF_000951035.1. Lineage (NCBI taxonomy): Eukaryota > Metazoa > Chordata > Mammalia > Primates > Cercopithecidae > Colobus > Colobus angolensis. The sequence goes on from NW_012115599.1 coordinate 11,280,401, forward strand.
AACATGTTCAGGGTCTAATGTTACTCAGACAGCAGGTCTAGACAAAATAAACATTTGTTCTATTACCTCTCTGTTATGTTGCCATGGGAATCTATGTTTGCAGGAAAACTTATTTTCTGCAACTTGATGATAGAGCAGTAAAAGAGGGAGAGCTCTGATGAAAAGAGGAGGGGGGCTTACATCTGTAAAGGCAGGGAGGACAATAAATAATGTGTTTATATAGGGTCACATGTCTGTAGAATCTTTCAATCTATACGATGTATTCAAGTTTAACAGAGAAGTCCTTGGGACCTCAAAGCCAAGATATTAATGACAGATAACAATGGTCCAATCTCTACTAAAAGTATTATAATGGGGAAAAGGCAGAGGAATGTAAGTCAGAAAAAGGGTCAAATAACATCAAATAAATAAGATCTTAAATGTTTAACTGTTGAAAGAAGGTAAAAATGACTTTTAAAACATGATCCAAAAGTAAGAAAAACCCTCAAAGGCAAAGAAGTTAAAAAACAAATCTGCCAGCAGACTCATCTTCCTTTTCCAGCTAAACTCAAGAGCTAATCTCTGCTCCCTTCCTTTTGGCAACAAAAACCTGAAAAAAGTAAAGGAAGCCCATGTTATTTAAAGAGCTGGACTGGAATACCCTAAATTTCTAGGGCCCAACAAAAATACTGGCTCTGGCACTCTGGGACTGCTGGAATGAGAGTTGTGAGCATGGCTCAGGGCTCTGCACCAATTCATCCAATTCCACCATTCTATCCTATTCACAGTAGTCATTTAGGGTAGAATGGGTAAGGAACCGAAATGAAACACTTGGGACCTTAGAGCACAGTGATCTGTCAAAACATGATTTAGGTCATGTCCTTCCTCAGGTCATAACTCTCCAAGGCTTCCCCTCTCACTCAAACGAAAAGTCACAGTCTTTATAAAGGCAAATAAGACCCTACATGATCCCTAAACATCTGCCACCCATCCCTCACTCCACTTTTCTCCCTATATTTGGCCCCTCGTTCATTTAGCTCCAGCTGTACTGGTCTCTTAGCTATTTCCTGGAACACAGGGCCCTTACCTCAGGGGTTTTGCACACTTGCTAATCCTCAGCCTAGAATGTTCTTACATCCTCACCCATGTCCAACCAGTGTCCTATATCACCTTCTTCAGGTTTTTGCTCAATTGTTACTTTATCAATGATGCTTACCCTGTTCACCTTGCTTAAAAGTGCAACAGGCATCCTAGCACTCACTCTCCTTCCCTTGTTGCATTTTCTCCACAGCACTTACCTGACACACTATAAATTTTACTTGTTTATTATCTACTTCCACTGCCATCTCCATTAGAATATAGCTTCCCTTTTTTTTTTTTCTTTCTGGAGACAGGGGCTCACTCTGTCACCTAGGCTGGAGTACACTGGCAGGATCACAGCTCACTACAGTCTCAACTTCTCAGGCTCAAGCAGTCCTTCCATCTCAGCCTCCCAAGTAGCTGGAACTACAGGAGTGTGCCACCAAGCTTGCCTAATTTTTTATTTTTATTTTTTAGTAGAGGAGTCTCCCCATTTTGCCCAGGCTGCTGGTTTCTAACTACTGGGCTCAAGGAAACCTCCTACCTTGGCCTCCCAAAGTGCAGGGATTACAGGTGTGAGCCACTCACTGCACCTGGCCAGAACATAGCTTCTTAAGGCAGAAATTTTTGTCTCTGTTATTCACATTTCATCTCCAGCACTTACAGCAAACCATACATGGTAGACACTCAAGGTATAATGAGTCCTGTCCTCAAGGAGATTACCATGAACCTATGTCCCTTCTCCTTTCTCTCTACAATCTTGTAACCTGTAACACTCTGTAACTTTGTAACACAAAGTTCAGAAAATGGCACTAAAATATATCCATTTGCCCAAGGCCAAAACTTGGAAATCCTAGACTCTTCACTCTGGTATACTTCTTTCCCCACTACATTCAGCCTTGGAGCCAAGCATGCCCAAAACCCAGTATTTTGTTAAGTGCAGAATTTACAAACCACCACTTCTTCTTCCCTAGAATAAATTATTAATAGACTTGAACACTGCACGAGAAAACTGGTTAATTTTGTAAATCCTTAACACATACATACAAGTGTACCTCAGAGATATCATGAGTTCAGTTCCAGATAACCACAACAAAGTGAGTATCACAAAAAAAATGAGTAACACGAATTTTTTGGTTTCCCAATGCATATACAAGTTATATTTACATGATACTGTACTCTATTAAGTATGCACTAGCAGTATGTCAAAAAATATATATATATATATACACACACACACACATATACACATACCTTAATTTAAAAATATTTTATTGCCTAGGCACGATGGCTCATACGTATTAATTCCAGCGCTTTGGGAGGCTGAGGCAGGAGGATCGCTTGAGGTCAAGAGTTTGAGACCAGCCTAACCAATATGGTGAAACCCCATCTCTATTAAAAATACGAAGATTAGCTGGGCGTGGTGGCGCACACCTGTAATCCCAGCTACTTGGGAGGCTAAAGTGGGAGAATTGCTTGAACCTGGGAGGTGGAGGGTGCAGTGAGCCAAGATTGTGCCACTGCACTCCAGCCTGGGCGACAGAGCGAGATTCTGTCTCAAAAAAATTAATGAATGAGTGAATAAATAAATAAAACACTTTTTTGCTAAAAAATGCTAAGGGTCACCTGGGCCTTCAGCAAGTCATTATCTTCTTGCTGGTGGAGGGTCTTGTCTCAGTGTTGATGGCTGCTGACTGATCAAGGTGATAATTGCTGAAGGTTGGAATGACTATGGCAATTTCTAAAAATGAGACAACAGTGAAGCTTGCTGCATTGATTTACTCTTCCTTTTGTGACAGATTTCTCTGTAGCCTGCAATGGTGTTTGATAGCAATTTACCCACAGTAGAACTATTTTCAAAATGGGAGTCGATCCTCTCAAACCTCGCTGCTGCTTTATCAACTAAGTTTATGTAATATTCTAAACCCTTTGTTGTCATTTCAACAATGTTCATAAGCATCTTCACCCACGGTAGATTCCACCTCAAGAAACTACTTGCTTTATTCATTCCTGAGAAGCAATGTCTCATCTATGGAAGTTTTTATTTTTTATTTTTTTATTTTTTTTTGAGATGTACTCTTGCTCTATCACCCAGGCTGGAGTGCAGCGACACAATCCTGGTTGCCACTTGGTTGCAGTGGCTCACTGCAGCCTCCACTTCCCGGGTTCAAGCAATTCTCCTGCCTCAGCCTCCCAAGCAGCTGGGACTACAGGTACACACCACAACATCAAAAAATACAAAAAACAAATTTTTGTATTTTTTGTAGAGGCAGAGTTTCGCCATGTTGGCCAGGCTGGTCTCAAACTCCTGAGCTCAGATGATCTGCCTGCCTCAGCCTCCCAAAGTGCTGGAATTACAGATGTTAGCCACCGCCCTCAGCCACCTTGCACTATGAAGTTATGTTATGGAGACAGGTTCTTTCCTTAAATCTATGAACCACCCTCCGCTAGCTTCAAACTTATCTTTTTCAGCTTTCTCACCTGTCTCAAACTTCATACAATTAAAGAGAGTTAGGGCTTTGCTCTAGATTAGGCTTTGGCTTAAGGACATGTTGTGGTTGGTCTGATCTTTTATCCAGACCACTAAAACTTTCTCCATCTCAGCAACAAGGCTGTTTTGCTTTCTAATCATTCATTTGTTTACGGGAATATAACTTTTAATTTCCTTCAAAAACTTCATTTGCATTCACAAATTGGCTGTTTGGTACAAGAAGCCTAGCTTTCAGCTTATCTCAGTTTTCGACATGCCTTCCTCACTGTTTCATCATTTCTAGCTTTTGATTTAAAGTAAGAGACATGCAACCATTCCTTTCACTTGAACACTTAGAAACCACTGTAGTGTTATTAATTGGCCTAATTCCAATATTATTGTGTCTCAGTGGAATAAGGAGGCCTTAGGAGACGGAGAGAGGGAACAGCTGGTTGGCAGAGCAGTCAGAACACACACAATGTTTATCAATTAAGTCTGCCTATGGGCATGGTTCCAGATACCTCAAAACAATTACAACAGTAACATCAAAGATCAGTGATCTCAGATCTCCATAACATTTAATGAGAGGAAGAAAGTTTGAAATATTGCAAGAATTGCCAGGCACGGTGGCTCACACCTGTAATCCCAGCATTTGGGGAGGCCGAGGCAGGCAGATCACAAGGTCAGGAGTTCGAAATCCACCTGACCAACATGGTGAAACCCCATCTCTACTAAAAATACAAAAATTAGCTGGGCATGGTGACACATGCCTACAGTCCCAGCTACTCGGGACACTAAGGCAGGAAAATCACTTGAAACTGGAAGGCGGAGGTTGCAGTGAGCCAAGATCGCGCCACGGCATGCCAGCCTGGGCGACAGAGCAAAACTCCGTCTCAAAAAAAAGAAAGAAAGAAAAGAAATATTGCGAGAATTACCGAAGTGTGACATGGAAACGAAGTGAGCACATGCTGTTGGTAAAATGATGCCAACAGACTTGCTTACCACAGGGTTGTCAGAAACTTTCAATTTGTAAAAAAAGCCATTATCTGTGACGCATAAGACGAATTGCGCCTGTACTTAATTTATGGGAGCACTGTGAAAGACAAACAACTCCGAATACTGATGTTTCTTTTACAGAAAAACATTTCCAAGTTTAAAGAAGTTTTTGGTTATTTTTCTGATGAAATAGGTGCATGACTTCCATAGCAGCCATGAGAAGAAATTCTTAAGCTCTAAGTCAGGGGTGCCCACTTTATAATGAGATTTTTCTGAGCACTGCAGTAATTATACCTCTTAGATAAGAACAAATCAGTTTTACAACAAATTTTACTGCAAAAAGCAAAAAGCTAATGCATTTTCAAAGGGCTGGAGAGGCAGTTATTTCTATTTATATCCTATATGTACATAACACAAACATGTACGGACAGTCCCAACTTTACATAAATGTACACTAAAGAATTTCAAACCAATAGGATTCATAAATTCAGGAATTAACTATTTGCACTGCCTAATAATTCCTTCAGAAAAAAATTTAATCTGGGCAATGAGTGCATTTTTGGTTTATCAGTTCTGAGAAAGAGACATGACTTTAATGGGTTAAATTAAGTCATTTCCCCTCACATAAACTGGGCAATGACACTGGTGGGACTGCTTTCCTACACTCAAGCTCTATTCCGAGTGACTCAGCAATCCCTTTTTCACAACAGGAGGCGAACTGCATAAGAGAAGGTGCCACCACACAACCTCAGCAGCCCACATCTACAGGAAAGGAGACTACTAAAAGTAGCACTGACAAGTATGCCATTCTTTTAATGAATGAGTCCATCTATAAAATGGGGTTAATAAATATCAGCCTCCATGGAGCTAGTGAGAACTGATTGATAACGCTTTGAATGAAAACACTTTATAAACTGCAAAAATCCCTAAAAATGTCATTTAATTCTAAAGTGAGGGTGATCTACCCCAGTGAATTCTTCCATCTTTGAATTCTAGGCCCTAGGCGCTCAGCAATATCTGTACTCTTGCCCATGAAAGGCAAAGTCAACACAGATCATCTCTGAGACTGGGCTAGAAAGAAATCAAAAGCAGAGTACTCCTTAGTATCAAGAAATCAAACTGCCAGAATTGAAAACCTGGAGATCCCAGATAAGCTTATTTTAAAGAAGAACCAGTGGAGGCCAGGTGCAGTGGCTTACTCCTGTAATCCCAGGACTTTGAGATGCCAAGGTGGGCGGAGCACGCAGTCAGGAGTTCGAGACTAGCCTGACGGTAAAATCCCGTCTCTACTGAAAATACAAAAATCAGCCAGGCGTGGTGGTGCACACTTGTAATCCCAGCTGCTCAGGAGGCTGAGGCAGGAGAATCGCTTGAACCCAGGAGGCAGAGGCTGCCGTGAGCCGAGATCATGCCACTGCACTCCAGCCTGGACGGAAAAAAAAAAAAAACAAACAGTAGAAAAATGGGATTTGATAAATAAAATGGCTTTACAGTCAGCTTCAAATGAACTCTTTCTTAAAACAATCTTTATACATCAATAATACAAATGTTTGCCATTAATTGTTTAAAGATTTCTTACTGACTAGCACTGGTAACATACAGGCAACTACCTTACTTTTGGTTACAAAGAAAAGAATGGAAAGCTACTATCACTACTAGAAAAGTAAAGGGCACACCCTTCTCACTGGTCAGGAGTCAAGAAAGTCACCCTTGTATACTTAATGATGCATTTTTATTTCTTTGCACCTTGGCTCATTCTAAAAAAAGTAAAAATAAAAAATAATAATAAAAAAAGATTTAAAATGGTGAATGGCCACTAATAGTTTAAAAAAAGTTAGCTTCATTTATTTTTATTACACTAGAATAATCTTGTTCCACAAGCACTTAGGAAGTTGTATTTTATTTCTTAGCAAGTTTTGCTATCCTTTTACCAAAGGTTTTGTTATATACTTTCTATGCTGAAGATACAGTGCACAGCACAATGCTAGAACATACCAAGCAATCCACAAAATGTAGTTATTAAACCCACTAGACTGTAAGCTCCAGTTGAGAATAGATTGTCTTGTTTCTGTCTTGTTTAGCACTCTACTTCCAGAACCTAGCTATCTGGCCCATAGTAGGTATTCAATAAACACTGTTGAATAAACAATTGAATATGATCTAAGAGTAATTCTCAACTGCCACCTCCTATTTTATGGTTACCAGTGCCCCACCTCCTCTAATCAACAGCAAAGGTCTGGAAAAATGGTACCCCAGAGGAAAGGCACTTAAGTTCCTGTTTGTATTTCCTTAAACTCACCACAAAGATTCTACCCTTCTGTCCCAAAACCCCAAAATCAATGCTTTGCAACAATGTATTCTTAAACAATTTTGCTTCATTTCCCCTCACAGACAATGCACAAAGTTCCTTAAAACTGCAAGACCTAGTCTAGTTCCCTTTACCCTTTAAAGGAAAGGCATATACGTAAAACCTTATTTTGATTCATAGTTGGTTATCACACAGGCTGCTACTTGTTTTTTTACCAAGTATAAATTAAAATAATATAGGCTTAAAATAATTTGTAAATGTTACACATCAAAGTATACCGTACTTCAGAGCAATAAAATTAGGAAACTGAAAAATATTTCAATGAATGAATTTTATTCATTGAAATATTCTATTCATTTATTTTCATTGTTGAAAATAAAATTCAGGGACTGGGTCTGGTGGCTCATCCCTATAATCCCAGCACTTTGGGAGGCCAACATGGGAGCAATGCTTGAGGCCAGGAGTTTGAGACCAGCCTGGGCAACACAGTAAGACCCTATCTCTACAAAATAAATAAATAAATATTAATAAAATAAAAATCGGAGATTTTTTTGGAAGTAGACTTCAGGTCCAGTTCAAGAAGTCACAAAAAAAAAACGCTGTGTCGTTACTTTATAGTTGTAACTCCTATCTGACCTAAAACAGTAGTATCACCAATCTGATTGCCTAATCTTTCTTATCAGACTTGAGTCCAAATTCCCTAAATTATTTGGATTCAAATGGACTGTTATTCCCTAAAATCAAATCTGCTCTCAAAAAAATGAAGATGGATGACCAGACACAGTGGCTCACCCCTGTAATCTCAGCATTTTGGGAGGCCAAGGCAAGCAGATCACCTGAAGTAAGGAGTTACAGACCAGCCTGGCCAACGTGGTGAAACCCTGTCTGTATTAAAAAATACAAAAATCAGCTGGGCATGGTGTTGCTCACTTGTAATTCCAGCTACTTGGGAGCCTGAGGCAGGAGAATCGCTTGAATCCAAGAGGTGGAGGTTACAGTGAACAGAGATGGTGCCATTGCACTCCAACCTGGGCAACAGAATAAGACTCTGTCTCAAAATAAAAAAAGAAGAAGAAGAAGAAGAGTATCATAGGCTCCAAAGTGGATTCTAAAAGAAGTTCCAAAAAATGTTTTCTGCCCCACATAAAAAGGTACTCATTGAAAGAACAACTTCAGGCCAGGCACAGCGGCTCAGGCCTGTAATCCCAGCACTTTAGGAGGCCAAGGAGGGCAGATCACACGAGGTCAGGAGTCTAAGACCAGCCTGCCCAACATGGAGAACCCCGTCTCTACTAAAAATATAAAAATTAGCTGGGTATGGTAGAGGGCACCTGTAGTCCCAGCTACTCGGGAGGCTGAGGCAGGAGAATCGCTTGAACCCAGGAGGTGGAAGTTGCAGTGAGCCAAGATGGCACCACTGCACTCAAGCCTGGGCAACAGAGTGAGACTTCGTGTCAAAGAAAAGAACAACTTCAAATAACTACACCGAATCTCTGAATAAGATAACACTTAATTGTAAATCTAAATTCTGGTATTTTCATTCCAATATTAGTTATAATTGTTTATTGTCAACTGTCAAATAATTTCAGTTTCAGTTGTATTTTCCTTCACCAATATGCTGTAGGTTACATCTTAAATCCCTTTAGTAGAAAGACTACTAAATAAACAAGCAAATAAAAAAACTCTGCCCCCCTGGAAAGACACAAGACACTTAACAGTGCTTGTCTTTGAGAAAGACAGTAGAGTGGCTGGAGAACAAAAAAGAAAGGAGACTTTTCACTGAATACCTTTTTTTTTGAGACGGAGTCTCGCTCTGTCGCCCAGGCTGGAGTGCAGTGCCGCCATCTCGGCTCACTGCAACCTCCGCCTTCCGGGTTCACACCATTCTCCTGCCTCAGCCTCCCGAGTAGCTGGGACTACAGGCGCCCACCACCACACCAGGCTAA
>NW_012115599.1:11289834-11293265 GCF_000951035.1 Colobus angolensis palliatus
GATCTCCTGTTCCAGTGCAGAGCTAGTCACCAACAGTACCGAACTTTTGCAAGCAATTCAATCGGAGTTCACCCAAACCCTCTATAGTTGAGTTATTCTGCTGTATCACTCCATTAAAATTTAAATAGCATTGAAAACAAAAACGTGATACTACAGAAATGAATGTGTCAATTCAAGAATGAAAAAATGGAAGTATATTAATGAGCTATAAAATATTAAAACAATGATCCAAATACATCTTTGAAAATTAGCAAATCAACTAGATATACACAATTTATGTATATACTGAATGTATATACATATATTAACATGTATATATCGAATGTAAAATGCTGCAAATCAACTACACACACACACTCTCTGAATGTTAAATCCTGCAAATTCCTTTAAAATGTAAACTGCCATGCTGTAAAAATGGGAGAAAGATGTCACTCACGGTGCCATCTGCAACATAACTTAAGCAGCTTGAACTAGAAAATGCAATATGATCTGTTGCTGGACACAATTGCACAATCTCAATTACCCAGAAGATTCTACCAAACAGGAAATTCATGATGTGACTTTGGGAAACACAGAAATCATATTTAAAGATTAACACATCCAAAAGCCTGGAATTTGTTCCAAAACAAAAAACGATTTTACAGGCCCTTTTCAAATGACGCATACAATACGAATTACTAAAACACAGAAAAAGCTAACAGTTACATCTGATATTTAGTTTCAGATCCGTAGCTTTTAAATTATAGAAAATCTAAAATACAGGGTATAAAACCTTCCAGGTTAGAGAGCAGTTAGTGAAATATTTCAGGTCTGGAAATTACATGGTATCGACTTAATTTAAAACACACTCACGGTGTAAATTAAAGCCAAAAAGTATCTCTTCCCTTCCTTTTCTATGTGGTTCCATATCCTTACGAAAACCATCGTGTACCTCAGGCCATAAATGCAGATAACTAGATAAATCCCTGCAAACTCTCAAAGGGACTTTTAAAACACAGTATTCGCAGGAATTATCTCAAAAAATATTTACAATACCTCCTAGCACTGCTAATAATTTTTTGATCTTGAGGGCGCCTTACAGATCTGAATCTTTCTTGCTCCAAATGAAAAAACTGTTTTGTCGAACAATACTTAAATGAGCAGTGGTATGTGACTAATCAGTGAGACTGCCAGTTTCTCAAGCTGCAGTGTTCTTGCAGGCACTACCACCGCCGCCCCTCCACAGAAAGGAAATACGCTTTCAACCGAATCGGAAACACACCACTCAAGCTGGCACAGTGCTCACCGAGATAAAGTCGGTATTTTAAGCTCTATGGATCGCTGCTAATTCAAGTGCGAATTCAAAAAGAACACTTCTCAAGATGGGATTTTGACAGAGGTTTGGGGAAAAAAAAAAAAGGCCCGGAGAGAGCTCCCTTCCTGGTCAGTTTTGTTCAGATGACCGCAGTCTTCAGGTTGGGCTCTGCCCTTGTGCTTCTCCCGGCAGCTCCCCGAGCTTGTCTGCTCAGAGGACAGGGTCCGGCGCCACAGCGTGGGCGCATCGCGGGAGAGGGTCCTTCTGCTCCAGGTCGGCAGGGAGACCCCCAAGGAAGCAGCCCTTCCCCTGGTGCCTGCCGCCGAGCAGCAACCTTCCGAGAGGCGAAGGCGCAGGGTGCTAGCCAGAACCGAGCTCCAGCACCACCACCTACCTCTCGCAGCGGACTTGAGCGCTGCACACGGTGGACCGCAATACCCGCGTGAGTGCAGGGCGAGGGGTGCAGGAGGTGCAGAACAGGCAGAGCTCGAAGGGGCAGCAATGCCCTCCCCCGAGGAAAATTCCTGCCACTTGACGCAACGCAGAGCAGTGGTGCAGGCCTGGCTCTCGGGCGCGAGGGGCCACCCTGCCCACAGCGGCCCCAGGCCCGGCGACACTCACCACACAGAGCCATAGGCGCCGGAGCCCACTGGAGACAGGTTCTGGTAACGCTCGGGCACCTCCCAGATTGTCTTGTTCAGCTCCTGCCGGTAGAACGTGGGCCTCTCCTGAGACATTTTCCAGCGGCAGTCGCCGGGCAAGAAGGTGGCCCTATGGGGCCCCCACCTGCACCCGCACCCTCTCCCCGGCCCTTGCTGCCCGCCCAGCCGGGCGGGGACCTTGCGCTAGTCGCCCGCGCAGGTGCGGCTGCCGCGACCCCGCAGACTCCCGCGCGCGCGGCTGCTGTCAGCCGCCGCGGCTGGATGCGCCCCTGAGACTGGGGCAAGCCCCGCTAAGGGCAGGGACGCGCTCCGGCGCTCAAGGCTGCGCCCGCCGCGATCTCCCTGCACCTTAGTCCCTACAAGGCCGACTCCGAGCTGCGTCGCAGTACTCCCGCTCCAGCTGCTGCGCCCGCTGAGGCTCCAGTGGTCGCGCTTCCACAGCCAGCAAACAGGAGCCTCCCGCAGTACTCTCGCGAGAACAGCTCCCGGGACTCTCCGAGAGCCGAGATTTTACCCAATATGGAACCTCTTCGCGGGCGGGGCTTCGTGAGAGGAGAGGATGGGAGGAGCACTTCTCGCGAGAAGAGAGCAACAACTGGAGACCAAAGGCAGAAACTCCCAGGGACTGTCTCCTTAAGGGCGCGAAGGCGGACCAGGGAAGGAAGAGATAAGCGGACAGCATACGCCGCGCGCGCCCCACCGTGGCCGGCGGCTCAAATACCTAGCTCTGTGGTGGAAAACGACAGTGACAAATAGCGTGTCGGGGAGAGTCAAAAGATCTTTAACTGCGAGTAGTTACCAGCAGCGGAGCACCTGCTCAGCTGAACCCCCAAATTCCAAAAAACACTTGCATGAAAAAGAGACAGGTGGCCGGGCGCGGTGGCTCACGCCTGTAATCCCAGCACTTTGGGAGGCCGAGGCGGGCGGATCACCTGAGGTCGGGAGTTCGAGACCAGCCTGACCAAAATGGAGAAACCCCGTCTCTACTAAAAATGCAAAATTAGCCGGGCGTGGTGGCGCGCACCTGGAGTCCCAGCTACTCAGGAGGCAGAGGCAAGAGAATCGCTTGAACCAGGGAGGCGGAGGTTGTGGTGAGACGAGATCGCGCCATTGCACTCCAGCCTGGGCAACAGGAGCGAAACTCCGTCTCAAATTTAAAAAAAAAAAAAAAAAAAAAAAAAGCGAGAGACAGGTTCTGACCAGAAGGCTGTTGCATTCCCATCTGCTCAAGGACATATGGGTTACTCTACATGTGGGTTACTCTTCGAGATGCTGACGAAATATGTCCCAAAGGCAAATGTTAACCCTACATCAAAGCTGAGGCTTTCCAGGGGCTGGGCGCGGTGGCTCACGCCTGTTATCCCAGCACTTTGGGAGGTCGAGGCGGTCGGATCACGAGGTCAAGAGATAGAGACCATCCTGGCCAACATGGTGAAACCCCGTCTCTACTAAAAAATACAAAAATTAGCTGGGCA
>NW_012115599.1:11294115-11297312 GCF_000951035.1 Colobus angolensis palliatus
AGGATGGTCTCGATCTCCTGACCTCGTGATCCGCCCGTCTCGGCCTCCCAAAGTGCTGGGATTACAGGCTTGAGCCACCGCGCCCGGCCAAGAGCATGTATTTTTATAATACATCTTAGGTAATTCTGATTCAGGAAAGTCTCTGATATCTCCCTTTGAGAAGCATTTTAAAAACCATTACACTGAAGATTTGAAACTGACTCCTATCCTGAAGAGCCATCAGTGAAGAGGATTTTAAGCATTCAACTCACACCTCTTCGAGTAAAGAGAATAGGGCAGAAGTCTCATCGAATTTAGGCAAGTCAACTGACCTTTCCTGAACCTTAGTTCCAGCTTCTAGGAGAGAATTCCTGTCCTGCATTCCCGACTAACAGAGTCATTTGTAAAAACTAAACAAGATAAATGTGAATGGGCAAGGCATTATAACCCCATGCCTACATCCATTATCAACCTACGCCTATGCTAAAGCTTGTTACAATGAGCAGAAGAATCAGATCCTGCATCATTGTCTTAGTTTCTCGTATTAGAAATAACTAGGTCCAAGCCAGGACATTTCTCAACATTTCCTGTGATTATTCTATTTTGTGTCATACACACCTTGGAGGGCTCAGACTTTGCCTATCTTGTCCCAACATCTAGCACAATATCTAGAACATAAAACGTGTCCCGTAAGTATTTGTTGAAAAAATTGTGAACAATGACCGTGATTTCAATTTAAGAAGTGATACAGGATTCTCAGTCCTCCTCAAGGAAAGCAATATAAAACCAAAAAACAGAGTCATGGGTGATTCATGGGAAGCTGTTTTGCATTCAGTGTAGCTCAGCTAGAATTCTCTTATCTACAAAAACATGATGCTTGAGAATGTTCCAAACTAAGGAGGCTAGGAAGCTTTCTAAGAAGTAATGGAGGGTGAAGGGGAAGTAAGAGCAAAAACATGATTGTAAAGAAATGAGGGATGGGGTTGGGGGGATCGAGGGAATGAGGGAATGGTTACAAGGGGTGAGGAGGAAGCTTGAAAGTAGGAATCCTCAGAAATGCACATTTTTATCCTACAAATTGGGATGATGAGGTGAGAGTGAATGGAAGGGTAAAGATAAAGTAAGCAGTATATTCATACACTCATCCAACCAATGTGTATTAAATGCCTACTAGGTGCCAAGCACTTGTAGTTAAAAAGTGATTAAAAACTACAGTTGCTGCCTGCGTGGAGCTTACCGTCAATGGGAGGGCAATCATTCAACACAAATTCATTGAACACTTCCTATGTCCACCACACTGTTTTAGGCACTGATAATAAAACAGTTAATGAAAGGGATAAAAATCCCTGCCCTCATAGGGCTAAGATGATTTACAAAAAGGAATACACAAAGTGCATAATAAGGTAGACATCAACACAGTCATCAAACAAACAAGTGTAAAACTGTAACTGGGCCAAGCAGGAATACAAGGTGGAGTGAGAGACAGCGATAGGGACAGGGATAGGGTGGGAGGAGGGTAAAGGGAGTGAGTGCAGACGGCAGGTCTGCATCCAGAGCCGGCGATCTGGGCAGGAAGGTGTCATCCAATGGGGAGAACCAGGCCTGTGGGGCAGAGAGCCTATGGTTGGAGACCTGGGTAACCCTCCTAGCCTCCATTTCCTTTTACTGCTTCTGACCTGAGGAAGGCTAAGTCTTCCGGAGACGATAGTGAATTACCGTCTGTGCAGTACACATGTGCATTGCTGTATGTTCAGGGCACGAGGCCTGGCACCAAATAGGCCCTCGATCAAGAACAGTAAAACCTCGGAGAGAGTAGGAGCTTCGGTACCCAGGTTTACCAAGTACCAAGGGGCTCCCACGACTCAGGTATGAGGAGGGCGACCTAGGTACCCCTTTCCCGGCTCCCTAGCCCAGCTGCTCATGCTCCCCTTCCTCGTCCCCTCCCCCACTCTCATCTTCTGCCCGCCCGGAACGTCCGCGGGCTAGGCCACAACGGCTAGGGAACCGCCGGTATCCGCGTCCGCAGCGCCGCCAGCCAGGCGGGAGCCGTGTGGGATCCCAGCGCCCGCACTCCCGCCCCCGCCAAGGAGCCAGGTGAGCCGCTGCCGGGAGACGCCCGGGCGCCGGGGGCTGCAGGCGGTGAGCGGCGAGGCCACAGCGTGTCCCATCGCGGGGGCTGCGTCTGTCACCGGCAGGTACCCAGGTATGCCGCAGAGCTAGGCACGCCGCAGGCGCTCAGTTAGTATCTGTGGAATGAATTAATGACGGTCGTCCCTGGGAGCTTATCTCTCAGGTATTGTCTCTACTTTCAAAGGCCGTGTGGATGGCAATGACAAGAGACAGTGTGCGCGTTTTGCAAGCTGCATCCTTTCAAATTCTCCTGTCTATATTGTCAAAAGCCCCAGAACTGATGTGCTACCTGCACCCCACGGCCTATCCCATCCATTTCCCCCCGAGGCCTGACTTCCCGGCCGTTTCTCCTTCTTTCAGACCTCACTGCTTTTGTTCATTTTATTCCCTGTGACTGAATCCCCACCCCCACCTCCTTGCCCCTTTCTTTTCATGTCAAATGCCATTGATGTGTCAGGGGCCCCTGTGAAGCCTTCTCCAGCACCCCCACCCCAATAATGAGCATCTCTCCAACACACCGTGTTACAGTCTCCACATTGCACGGAAAGTGGTTGTCCTTTGTGTCCAGTGGTCATCCACTTAAGGACTGTCATCTTATTAGTCATCCCCAGCCGCTATTCAAAGTGACTAAAGGATCTAAAGGCCAGGCTCTTTGCTTATACTTTTTCTGTATTCCCAATACATTCTCCATTAAAACCTAAGTAGTAACATGCTTAAGGTTGTTTCTGATGGAATTACAAGTGCTTATTTTGAAATTTTGGAAGTGAATTTCGCCTTTCCATGATTATAGAAAACATAAGAAAGTTCAGGGGGAAGATATTCCTGCAACTAAACTAGCTTTCAAGATTTCATATCATTTGGGTCAATAGCCATAAAATTTGATTGTATTTAAACTTTTTATTCCTGACTTTTTTTTGAGACAGAGTCTCGCTCTGTCTGCCAGGCTGGAATGCAGTGGTTCCATCTTGGCTCACTGCAACCTCTGCCTCCCAGGTTCAAGCAATTCTCTGCCTCAGCCTCCTGAGTGGCCAGGACTACAGGCACGCCACCACACCCAGCTAATTTTTGTATTTTTAGTAGAGAGGGGG
>NW_012115599.1:11298622-11300967 GCF_000951035.1 Colobus angolensis palliatus
CTGTAATCCCAGCTACTTGGGAGGCTGAGGCAGGAGAATTGCTTGAACCTGGGAGGCAGAGGTTGCAGTGAGCTAAGATCGCACCACTGCACTCCAGCCTTGGTGACAGAGCTGGACTCCATCTCCAAAAAAATAAAAAATAAAAAAAAATACATGTATATGTATATGTATATGTATATGTATATGTAAACATATGTAAAGTAATTGACAAAATTTAAAAGTCAGAAGATTCCACATAAAAATCTGGCATTATGGCTTCTCCTGGAAAAGATCAGACCTAAGCTATTCCGGGCCCCACATTGACCAATGGCAAGAATGGCTGGAGCGAAGCAGCTTCTGCTGCCTTTGCCAGCCCCACTGTTCCCACTACTCCTTGATGGTCATATTTTGCCTATTTTACACCAATCCTGCTTTAATTTCACTTTCAGAACAAAATGCTGGGTTCTAGACTCTCAATGTGACCCAGGATATCAGGTTTGTCATTAGCAGACTAATTAGGCTTGTTTAGGTTACTGGGAACAAAGAGACTACTCATGGAAGTACACTGGACAATTATATGGGGAAAGTAAGGAAGATTGGGTCTGTATTCCTATGCGTGGGGAAAGAAAGGTGGGGTGGGGGGCGGAATTCCTTACATTTTAATACACAGTTCTACCTTTTTTTCTTTTTGTGAGAGACATGAAGCACTAATTATCTTAAGTGATATATTGTAAAATACCTCTCCCATCCTCTTATGTATTCCCCAGTCACGTCAATGGTTTAGTGAATTTGTGATCTTTAGTTCATGGTTGTTATACAGCATACTACTTCCACCCAATGCTTTGAGGGTAAAAATACAATATATAACTATGGCCCAATTACTTACGTTTTCTAAAATCTTAGTTTTACACCTGTAAAATGAAAAAAATAGTAATACTGGTATTGTGGAAATTTAATGACATAACTCGTGAAAAAATCTAGTGCAATGCATGGCATAGGATAAATGCCCAATAAATGTTGGTGATGATGATGATGATGATGATTGTTCTGAAGGAAAACAAAGTTGCTGACACATTAAACTTATTTGCGGTATCACCCATCATCTATACAATTGTGTAATCTATATAATTTGAGGGTTTACCAATATATTTTATAGGTATGTGGTTTATACATATGCTTTTCTACATTTATGTGGAAGAATTTTAGAGTTTATGCTTTTCTTATTGTTCAAAAACATAGATTATTAAGAATGGTTATACTTTCTCCCAGAGATGGATCCCTATCCATCCTCATTTACTCTATCTTTTCAATCTTTTTAAAAAGCAGGATAATATAGATTTTTTTTTCTTTTTCTTTTTCTTTTTTTTGTTTGAGATGGAGTCTTGCTCTGTCGCCCAGGCTGGAGTATAGTGGTGTGATCTTGGCTCACTGCAAGCTCTGCCTCCTGGGTTCATGTCATTCTCCTGCCTCAGCCTCCCGAGTAGCAGGGACTACAGGTGCCCGCCACCAAGCCTGATTAATTTTTTTTTTTTTTTTTTTTGTATTTTTGGTAGAGACGAGGTTTTGCCATGTTAGCCAGGATGGTCTCAATCTCCTGACCTCATGATCCACCCGCCTTGGCCTCCTAAAGTGCTGGTATCACAGGTGTGAGCCACTGCGCCCAGCCGATTTTTTTTTTTTTTCTTTTTGAGACAGGGTCTTGCTCTGACACCCAGGCTGGAGTACAGTAGTGCGATTCCGGCTCACTGCAACCTCCACCTGCTGGGCTCAGGTGATCGTCCCACCTCAGACTCCTGAGCAGCTAGTACTACATGCCCATGCCATCACGCCCAGCTAATTTTTGTATTTTTAGTAGAGACGAGGTTTTGCCATGTTAGCCAGGATGGTCTCAATCTCCTGACCTCATGATCCACCCGCCTTGGCCTCCTAAAGTGCTGGTATCACAGGTGTGAGCCACTGCGCCCAGCCGATTTTTTTTTTTTTTTTTTTTGAGACAGGGTCTTGCTCTGACACCCAGGCTGGAGTACAGTAGTGCGATTCCGGCTCACTGCAACCTCCACCTGCTGGGCTCAGGTGATCGTCCCACCTCAGACTCCTGAGCAGCTAGTACTACATGCCCATGCCATCACGCCCAGCTAATTTTGTTTCTATTTTTAGTAGAGACAGGGTTTCACCATGTTGCCCAGTCTAGTCTCGAACTTCTGTAGCTTTTTCTGCTACACCATGAGGCCACTAACTGTATACTTGGCAGTCATTCAAGAAATATTTGTTAAGGGCCTGCTAAGTTGCTAAGTGAAAACCATTAGTTTGGGTCCTGGGGCTGCTGCTGTGAATAGTCACAGTCCTGCCTCCTGGTCTTTTTTTTT
>NW_012115599.1:11302014-11308524 GCF_000951035.1 Colobus angolensis palliatus
TCTCAAAAAAAAAAAACAAAAACATTATTATATAGGAATTTTATTTCCTTAAAAATACGCTGAGGATCTGGATTACTGAAAATGCTTTTTTATTTGATCTCTTCCCACTCATCCAGGAATGGCACAACTAGAGAGGAGCGCCATCTCTGGCTTCAGCTCTAAGTCCAGGCAAAGCTCATTCCCCTATGATGTTAAACGTGAAGTATACAATGAGGAGACCTTTCAACAGGAACACAAAAGGAAAGCCTCCTCATCTGGGAACATGAACATCAACGTCACCACCTTCACACACCACGTCCAGTGCCGGTGCGTGTGTCCGATCATTCAGCTGCCACCGAGCGGGGCAGGACTGAAACCTAACCTGACTCCTTTGGTGTCCACTTCTCTTTCTTGTCTGAGTTCCTGTAATCAGAATCCTGTAGTTGATTGTGTAATTTTTCTTCAGTCATTTTTGTGGTTTGTCTTGCAGCACCTTTTTGATTGTAAACTTCCTGGGCATAAAGATCTTGGGTGTCCCTACAGTATCTAAGGAGGATATTTCATAATTCCATTGTTCAATCAACCACGACTACCAGACTCCTGACCAAAAATAAGACAGCCAGCAAGCCACAGTGGCTCACACCTGTAATCCCAGCACTTCAGGAGGCCAAGGCAGGCAGATCACTTGAGTCCAGGAGTTTAGACCAACCTGGGCAACATGGTGAAACCCCGTCTCTACTAAAAAAAACAAAAATTAGCTGGGTGTGGTGGCACGTGCCTGTAATTCCAGCTGCTCAAGAGGCTGAGGCATGAGAATTGCTTGAACCTGGGAGGCGGAAGTTGCAGTGAGCCGAGATTGCGCCACTGCACTCCAGCCTGGGCAACAGAGCAAGCCTCCGTCTCAAAATAAATAAATAAATAAGACAGATGAATGGTAGGGGAATGAGATTCTTCTAGTCTCATATCCAGCAGGGCCCACACGGTGGTACTCATGGTCACCAAGGTAGAATCTACCACTACCACCTCTGAGACCCACTGTGACTAGCTAGGTCCTGCAGTTCAGGGGCTCTTAGCCTGTTTGTGTGCTTTGAACCTCCTAGCAGTCTGATAAAGTTAATCACCCTCTTTCAGAATAATTTTTAAAATGTTTTTTATTGCAGTGAAATACGTCTCACATAAAATTGGCTATTTTGACCATTTTTAAATATACAATTCAGTGGCATGATTGACATTCGCAATGTTATGCAACCACCACCGCTATCTATTTCCAAAATTTTTTCATCACCTCAAACAGAAATTCTGTTAAGCAATAATTCCCCATTTCCCCTCCCCTCAGCCCAAGTAACCTCTCTTCTGCTTTCTGTCTCTACAAATTTGCCTATTCTAGCTATTTCATTTAAGTAGAATCATACAATATGTTTGTCTTTTTGTGTCTGACTTCTTTCACTTAGTGTAATGTTTTCAAGGTTCATCCCTATTGTAGCATGTATTAGAAGTTCATTTCATTTTATGGCTGAATAATATTCTCTTGTATTTATATACCACATTTTGTTTATCCATTCATTAATGGACATCTGAGTTGTTTCTACCACCGTTAGGCTACTGTAAATAATGCTGCCATGAACATTGGCACAGGAGATCTGTTTGAATCTGTTTAGGGATATAACTGGGACTAGCATTGTTGAATCACATCATAAATCTGTGGTAAATTTAACTTTTTAAGGAACTGCCAAACTGTTTTCCACAGTAGCTGCACCACTTTACATTTTCACTGGCAATGTACAATTTCTCCATGTCCTCTCCAACATTTGTTATTTTCCATTTTTTTAATTATAGCCAACCTATTAGGTATGAAATGATAGCTCATCGTGGTTTTCTGTTTTTGCTTTTGTTTTGCATTTTCCTGATGACTAAAGATGATGAGTATCTTTTGGTGTGTTTATTGGTTAATTATATATCTTCTTTGGAGAAATGTCTATTCATTTCCTTTGTCCTTTGTAAAATTAGGTTGTCTTTTTGTTGTTGAGTTATAGGAGTTCTTCATATGTTCTGGATATTAAACTTCTATCAGATATATGTTTGTAAATCTTACATAATTTGTAAATATTTTCTCCCATTCTGTAGGTTTCACTCTGTTGATAGTGTCCTTTGATGCAGAAAAGTTTTTTGGTGTTTTGTTTTGTTTTGTTGAGATGGAGTTTCACTCTTGTTGTCCAGGCTGGAGTGCAATGGCACAATCTCCACTCACTGAAACCTCTGCCTCCCGGGTTTGAGCGATTCTTCTGCCTCAGCCTCCCAAGTAGTGGGGACTACAGGCACATGCCACCACGCCCAGGTAATTTTTGTATTTTTAATAGAGATGGGGTTTCCCCAAGTTGGCCAGGCTGGTTTTAAACTCCTGACCTCAGGTGATCTGCCCGTTTTAGCCTCCCAATGTGCTGGGATTACAGGTGTGAACCACTGCACCTGGCTGATGTAGAAAAGTTTTTAATTTTGATGAAATCCAATTTATCTGTATTTTCTTTTGTTGCCTGGACTTCTGGTGCCATATTTAAGAAACTATTATCAAATTCAAGATCATTCAAGATCATACATATTTTCTTTTGTTTCTTTTTTTTTTTTTTTTTTTTTTTTTTGAGACGGAGTCTTGCTCTTTTTTTTTTTTTTTTTTGCAGTGGCGCAATCTCCACCACTCACTGCAACCTCCACCTCCCAAGTTCAAGCAATTCTCCTGCCTCACCTCCTGAGTATCTGGGACTACAGGTGCACGCCACCATGCCCGGCTAATTTTTGTATTTTTAGTAGAGATGGGATTTCATCAAATTGGCCAGGCTGGTCTCGAACTCCTGACCTCACATGATCTGCCTGCCTCGGCCTCCCAAAGTGCTGGGATTACAGGCATGAGCCACTGCTCTGGGCCAAGATGGTGCATATTTTCATCTATGTTTCCTTCTATGAATTTTATAGTTTTAGCTTTTAAATTTAGGTCTTTGATCCTTTTTGAAGTAATGTTTGTATATAGTGTAAGGTAAAGGTCCAGCTTTATTCTTTTACATGTAGATATTCCATTTTCCCAGAACAATTTGTTAAAGAGATTGTCTTCACCTAGTAAATGGTCTTGGTCAAATAATTTTTTAATGCATAAAATAAGCAGGATTATAAGGAAAACCAGTTACATTGAAATACAGTTATCTAAATATCAAAAATACCAAAATTCTGTTATTTAATAATATGGGTCTAATAACTACCATAATTTCAAAGTAGTGATGAATGTAACTAATATTTCAAGATCTCCTTAGCAATTGTAATGTATATAGAAATGTTTGTGATTTCTACTGGTGACAAAGTCAAGTTCTGCTGATACTACTGTGGTTTGTTGCCAACATTCATAATTGAAGGAAATGCTAAAGAGGTTAGTGAAGTAAAGATATAAGTTCTCCGACATAACTTCACATATATCCCCAAATATTATCTACAGACCCCTTGGGGGTCCACAAACCTCAGGTTAAGAATCCAGGCCGGGTGCAGTGGCTTACACCTGTAATCCCAGCACTTTGGGAGGCTGAGGCGGGTGGATCACTGAGGTCAGGAGTTTGAGACCATCCTGGCCAACATGGTGAAACCCCGTCTCTACTAAAAATACAAAAATTAGCTGGGCTTGGTGGCATGCACCTGTAGTCCCAGCTACTTGAGAGGCTGATGCAGGAGAATCGCTTGAACCTGGGAGGCAGAGGTTGCAGTGAGCTGAGATCATGCCACTGTACTCCAGCCTGGCAACAGAGTGAGACTGTGTCTCAAAAAGAAAAAAAAAAGAATCCTTCATGACCTACATCATTATAGCAATCGTAATTACTCAAGTTGTCATCACTCACACTCTGAATTTATTAGTCCTTCTTGTCCCCTGGTTTATCACCCACAATTGGCACGTGTTGGTATGTTGGCATGTTGGTGACAATTGTGGAAGGTCCCTACACAGCCCTGATGCAGACTGTCCCTTCCTTGAGACATTTTCCTTTGTCCACATCCTGCCTTTTGTAAGTTGTGCTCTTGGATGTCCCTCTCTAGTCCTCTCACTTCCTCTGCTCCATGATGGATCTGGGGACATGTGCCAAAGAGGGTATTTGGGGGCAACATTGGCTTTGTCCCTACAAAATGATGGTCTTTTCCCCTAACTTTACCCTCATTATAAAAAATTATTCCCAGTGAAATTTCAACCTAACTCCTTTCTACCTTTCTTAGACTTGCCATCCAGACACTTAAATCTGACCCATTCTGCCTCCCATAAGCTTTCTAGCAACTGTTACTCCCTACTTCTAAAACATACGGTTCTCTCCACTTCTGAATTTTGACCAGAAAGGTAGCACAGCACAGTAGTTAAGAGCACAATTCTGGCTGGGCGCAGTGGCTCATGCCTGTAATCCCAGCACTTTGGGAGTCTGAGGCTGGCAGATCACGAGGTCAGGAGTTCAAGACCAGCCTGGCCAACATAGTGAAACCCCATCTCTATTAAAAATACAAAAATTAGCTGGGCATGGTGGCGTGTGCCTGTAATCCTAGCTACTTGGGAGGCTGAGGCAGGAGAATTGAGACCAGAATGCACAGGTTGTAGTGAGCTGAGATTGCGCCACTGCACTCCAGCCTGGCTACAGAGTGAGACTCCATCTCAAAAAAAAAAAAAAAAAAAGCACAATTCCAAAGCCAGGCTGCCTGATTTTGAATACTAGTCCTGCTGCTTCTCAGCTGTGTGACCTTAAGTAAGCTATTCAACCCTGCTGTGCCTCAGTTTCCTTATCTGTAAGATCAACATGATAATAGTACCTGCCTCATAAAGTGACTATGAGGTTTTAAAGAGTATTTGTAAAGCAACTAGGAAATAGCACTAGATAAATGAGGGTGTTTTTTTGTTTTTTGTTTTTTTGAGACGGAGTATTACCGTGTCATCCATGCTGGAGTGCAGTGGCACTATCTCAGCTCACTGCAACCTCCGCTCCCAGGTTCAAGCGATTCTTCTGCCTCAGGCTCCCAAGCAGCTGGGACTACAAACCTGGCTAATTTTTGTATTTTTAGTAGAGATGAGGTTTCACCATATTGGCCAGGCTGGTCTCAAACTCCTGACCTTGTGATCCGCCTGCCTCAGCCTCCCAAAGTGCTGGGATTACAGGCGTGAGCCACCGTGCCTGACCATAAGTGAGTTTTTTAATGTAAATAAAATAATATTTTAACCCCATCTCTTTCTTTCTACAGAAAACCTCTTAATATCTTTCCTCATTTTCTTCCTCTTTAACAATTGCAAATCCCCCCTCTTATCAAAATCTCCTCTGTGCTTTCATTTTGATTCTTCTATTTCTCACTTTTAAGATGTCTTAACTGAAATCCAGATTCATGTCTAAATGCTAATACTATTTCCCCATCAGCTTCAACTTCCATTCCTCTAATTCCCTCCTTAGTTCCTGTCACTCTTAAAGCCTCATCACTCCATGTCCATCGTATTTTTCACCATGGGGAAGAGCTTTGATGACTTTGCCTTGGGTGGCTGGCTGGTCTTTCCCTAAGTGACACACAGAGAGGAAGGGAGACTGAACCAGGTGAAGGAACAAACTGTTCCAGTGTCATGCTCTACTCTCCTCCACAGAGGCTCATAATTAGAAAGAGCATACTTTGTACACCTGCCACACACCCAGGGACTCTCCTAAGAACAGCAATGTGATGTTCCTTCCAAACCAATGGTCTTACTCATGGCTGTCAAGCAGCATTTCACAGCTGCCAATAGGTAATTTGGAGGCAGGAGAGTGGCTAGAACACTGAGCTAAAATCAAGGACCTTGTTTCTAGCCCCATCTCCGCTCACACTTATTCCTGTGACCTTGGTAAAGTCATTTTTATTTGGCATTAATTACCTTAGCAATAGTAATGCCCATAGTTGTGAGAGTAAAACATATGTAAAATTACTTCTTGTCTGAGCACACACTTCAGCCCTGACTACGTTAAAGTTATATTTGTTATTGTAGTCAAATCCCAATTATCTAGCTCAGTTTACATACGAAAAATCTTCATACTTTTTGCTTTCAACCCATGCTAAGATCTAAATAACAAAAAGCAATTTAAAATCAAATTGGTTTTCCTGGTTGATTAATGATGATTCTGTCATTTTAGATGATCTGAAAGTTAAAGCAGGTTTTCTCAATCTCAGGATCATTGACATTTTGGACCAGAAAATTCTTTCTTGTGGAGAATTGGTCTGTCCATTCTGTGCTGTTTAGCCTCTACCCACTTGCCAATTGCAAGAGTCAAAAATGTCTCTGGGCCAGGCACGGTGGCTTATGCCTGTAATCTTAGCACTTTGGGAGGCTGAGGCGAGCAGATCACCTGAGGTCCGGAGTTTAAGACCAGCCTGGCCAACATGGTGAAACCCCACTTCTACTGAAAATACAAAAATTAGCCAGGCATGGTAGCACATGCCTGTAATCCCAGCTACTCAGGAGGCTGAGGTAGGAGAATTGCTTGAACCCGGGAGGCAGAGGCTGCAGTGAGC
>NW_012115599.1:11308616-11314878 GCF_000951035.1 Colobus angolensis palliatus
TGGAGATTGCCACATGTACACAGGGGAACAAAACTGCATCTAGTTGAGATCTACTGGGCTAAAGGATAATAAAGTCTTATTTTATAAAGTTGTTTCTTTACATAACTAAGTCCTTAAGCACAGGACTTCATATTCTGTATTTTCTACTAATTTCTACATATCACAAGTCAAGGCCAGACAGGGAGTAAATGTTTGGTAAAAATTTTAGTGCCATGCTCTCCTCTCCTCCACAGAGGGTCATAATTAGAAAGAACACACTTTGTGTATCTGCCTCGCACTTGGGGACTCTCCTAATTGGGAATGACATGAATGTGTTAACTGCCCTTCCACCTATCAATGTCACACCTCAAAACACTGTCCTTGTCAAGAGAAAACAACAGCAGTCCATTTTTCTCCTGGAAAATTGGTAGGTTTAATTCTTCCCAAACATCCTATGAAAACACAGAACTGATTACATGCTGGACGTGTATGGCTTAGTTCTTGACATATACATAGCACTTGGTTCTGAAGCTAAGATGATTTAGTCCCCCAGGGAACATGTGGTGATGTCTGGAGACGTTGTTGTTGTTAGCTGTCACAGCTGAAGGAGGGAGTTCTACTGATATCAAATGTGTAGAGATGAGGGATGCTGCTAAACATCCTGCAATGCACAGGACAGCCCAACAACAAAGAATTATCTGGTCCAATATGTCAAACTGTCAGTAGTGCTGACAAGACTCTGCTTTTTCTTGGCTACGTGGGCCAAATGCCTTTTATTGGCTATGCGGGCATTTTCTTTGGAGAAACTAACCAAGTCTCTGCTCTTCTTTCACACAGCTGCTCATGGCACAGGTTCCTACGATGCATACTTACAATCTTTCCCTTCCTAGAATGGATGTGTATGTATCGATTAAAAGATTGGCTTCTTGGAGACTTACTTGCTGGTATAAGTGTTGGCCTTGTGCAAGTTCCCCAAGGTAAGGAAGATATGAAGCCTGTTCATCCAAAGACAATGTATCAGACCTTGTCCACATGCCCAGGGTAAACAATTACTTGTGCTAGATGAATAGAAAAAAAAATTGAATTTTATTCACAGCATTACCATTTGTTCCCTTATCTGCCAGATTTCTAATGTCTCCAGGGTGGTTCCAAAAGACTTGGTTTAGTTTAGACCCCTGAATGCTTTCCAGAATACTTGTAACATCCACTCTTTGTTATTTTTTTCCTTAACTAGTTATTTCATACTCATGACTATAATACATCTCACTTGGCATTGGTTTTACCTAGAAAGGGGAAGGATAGGCTGGGCACAGTGGCTCATGCCTGTAATCCCAGCACTTTGGGAGGCCAAGGCAGGCAGATTGCTTGAGCTCAGGAGTTCCAGACCAGCCTGGCTAACATGGTGAAACTCTGTCTCTACAAAAAAATACAAAAATTAGTGGGGCCTGCTGACTTGTGCTTGCAGTCTTAGTTATTTTGGAGGCTGAGGTGGGAGGATCACCAGAGCCCAGGAGGTTGAGGCTGTAGTGAGCAGTGATCACACCACTGCACTCCAGCCTGGGCAACAAAGCAAGACCCTGTCTCAAAAAAGAAGAAAAAGGTAAAGGATAGGAAACACAGCATGCCAGCATCTCTCCAGCAAGTGACAAGCAATCCAGTGCCCACTCTTTGGTCTTCCAAGTAACAGTTCAGATGTAAGACAACAAGATCACACAGATAGGTGTGGGAGCTTATCTGGGCTTTACAAACTCATTTCCCGAATAGGAATCAACAACTCTTGTAACAGTTCCATAAATATTGCTTCCAGAGTCCCACAAGGGACAAGTCCAGTTTAAGAGTCACTATGCTCAGAGAATCCCAAAGGTAGGGCTTCCAACTGGATATATCTTTCATTCACAGTCCTCTTGGTCCAGATGGAGTATACTATTTGGGCTCGTTTTTACCATAAGCAATTCTGCCTGGTAACACAGTTGCCATTCTACCATTATAAAGTTTCCAGGGAAACAGAGCTAGAAAGTTAACCCAAGATCAAATTCATCCTCAAAAAATAGAATGGGTTTTATAAATCCTTTACTCACAGTAGTTTATAGTTCCCTAGATAGTCTTTAAACACCTCCATTTCTCTATTTTTCTGAGGCCCAGCAGGCAGGGTTGAAGCTTGTGATCAGGCAGGCTGTGGATAGCACAAAAGAGGTCAAGAACATAAACAAGTTGTGGCTGAAATCCAACTCTAGTACAGCACTGGGAAAACAGATGACTTTTTAAATCTTTATTTACTTATTTGTTTCTAAATTATCAAATAATAAAATTGGCTTTTTTTCCCTTTTGGTGTATACTCAGATTGATTTTAACACACATGGCTGGGACTGATGGCTTATGCCTGTAATCCCAGCACTTTGGGAGGCCTGGGCAGGCAGATTGATTGAGATCAGGAGTTTGAGACCAGCCTGGGCAACATAGCAAAACCCCATCTCTACTAAAAATACAAAAATTAGCTGGGCATGGTGGTGTGCACCTGTAATCCCAGCTACTTGGGAGGCTGAGGCAGGATAATTGCTTGAATCCAGGAGGTGGAGGTTGCAGTGAGCCAAGATTGTACCACTGCACTCCAGCCTGGGTGACAGAGCGAGACTCCGTCTCAAAAACAAAAACAAACAAACAAAAAAACACACAGATATAGATTTGTGTAATCACCACCACAATCGATGCAGAGCAGTTCCATCACCTCCAGAACTCTCATGCCATGCTTTTAAAGTCACATCTCCCTGCCGATCTATAACCCTTAGCAACCATTGATCTGTTCTCTAGCACCATAATTCTGTCTTTTTGAGCACATCATATAAATGGAATCATACAGTATGTAAATTTCAAAGGTTGGCTTCTTTCATTATGCATTATGCCTTTGAGATTCACGCAAATTGTGTGTATCAATAGTTCATTTTTATTGCTTAGTAATATTCTACTATACGGATATATCAGAGCTTTTTGTTAATCCATTCACTTGTGGATAGAGATTGTGTTTCCAGTTTTGGTCTCTCACAAATGAAGTTGCTATGAACATTCATGCACAGGTTTTGTGTGAACATAGTTTTTATTTTACTAAGCTGGAGCTGGATTGCTGGTCACATGGTACGTGTATGTTTAACTTTATAAGAAACCACCGAACTGTTTTCCAGAGTGGTTTTCACTACCATTTTACATCCCTACCAGCAAAGCATAAGAATTTCATTTCCTCCACATCGTCATGAGCATTTGATATTGTCAATATTTTTAAAATTAAACTTTCTATTTTGAGATAATTATAGATTCACATGCGTTTGTAAGCAACAACAGGTAGAACCCATGTACCCTTTACTCAGTTTCCCCAAATGGTAATATCTTGCAAAACTATGGTTCAGTCTCACAACCAGGATATCAGCATTGTTTCAGTTCAAGATAGAGAACACTTTCACCACCACAAAGATCCCTCAAGTTGTCTTTTGTTTTTGTTTTTATTTTGTTTTGGTTTTTTGAGACAGTCTCCCTCTGTCGCCCAGGCTAGAGTGCAGTGGTGCGATCTTGGCTCACTGCAAGCTCCACCTCCCTGGTTTACACCATTCTCCGGCCTCAGCCTCCCAAGTAGCTGGGACTACAGGCGCCCGTCACTACGCCCAGCTAATTTTTTTTTTTTTTTAATTTTTTTAGTAGAGATGGGGTCTCACCGTGTTGGCCACAATAGTCTCGA
Organism: Colobus angolensis palliatus; assembly: GCF_000951035.1. NCBI lineage: Eukaryota > Metazoa > Chordata > Mammalia > Primates > Cercopithecidae > Colobus > Colobus angolensis. The sequence continues at coordinate 11,312,320 of NW_012115599.1, forward strand.
TCTCCTGACCTTGTGATCTGCCTGCCTCAGCCTCCCAAAGTGCTGGAATTACAGACATGAGCCATCGCGCCCGGCCAAGTTGTTTTTTTTATAGCCACCACTACCTGCCTCCTGTCCAGCAATCATTAATATGTTCTTCACTTCTACAATTTTAACATTTCAAGAAAGTTATCTAAAGGGAATCATACAGCATATAACCCTTTGGTATTGGGTTTTTTTCACTCATAATTCTGTGGAGATTCATCCAGATTATTGTATATATCAATTGTTTATAACTTTTTAAAATTAATTATTTATTTATTTATTTTTGAGATGGAATCTCACTCTGTCACGCAGGCTGTAGTGCAGTGGTGCTATCTTGGCTCACTGTAAGCTCCACCTCCCAGGTTCACACCAGTCTTCTACCTCAGCCTCCCAAGTAGCTGGGACTACAGGCGCCCACCACCATGCCCGGCCAATTTTTGTAATCCACCCACCTTGGTCTTCCAAAGTGCTGGGATTACAGGCATGAGCCACTGCACCTGGCCATAACTTTTTATTTTTGAGTAATAGTCCATGGTATAGTTAAACATTTACCCACTGAAGGATATCTGGATTGCTTCCAGGTTTTAGTATTACACATATAGATGATATGAACATTCATGTGCAGGTGTTTTTGTTTGGTGGTGGTGGTTGTTGTTGCTGTTGTTGTTTTTGAGAGGCAGTCTCGCTCTGTCACCCAGGCTGGAGTGCAGTGGCACAATCTCGGCTCACTACAAACTCTGCCTCCTGGGTTCAAGCAATTCTCCTGCCTCAGCCTCCTGAGTAGCTGGGATTACAGGTGCACACCACCATGCCCAGTTAATTTTTGTATTTTAGTAGAGACAGGGTTTCACCATGTTGGCCAGGCTGGTCATAAACTCCTGACCTTAAGTGACCACCTGCCTTGGCCTCCCAAAGTGCTGGGATTTCAGGCGTGAGCCACAGTGCCTGGCCTCATGTGCAGGTTTTTAAAATAAATGTTAAGTCTTCATTTATCTGGGATAAATGCTTAGGAGTGTAGTTGCTGGAGTATATAGGAGTTGCCTGTTGCCTTTTTTCACCAACCTGTTTTCCAGAGTGGCTTAACATACTACATTCCCACTAGCAATCTATGAGTGATCCAGTTGCTCTGTATCCTCACCAACATTTGATGTTGTCACTATTTTTTATTTTAGCTATTCTGATAGTCATGTAGTGATATCTCATTGTGGTTTTAGTTTGCATTCTCTTAATGGCTAGTGATATTTAACATCTTTTCATATGCTAATTTCCATCTGTTATTTTCATAAAATGGCTCTTCACGTCTTTTGCCCATGTTCTAGTTAAATTCTGTTTTTACTATTGAGATCTGAGCATTTTTTGTAGATTCTGGATACTAGTTATTTTTTGTCTTTCAGGTTTTGCAAATATTTTCTCCCAGTCTGGAGCCTGCCTTTTCATACTCTTAACAGTCTTCCAGAGCAAAAGGTTTTGATTTTGATAGTCTCATTTTTAGTATCTTTTATTTTAGCCATTCTAAGAAGTATGTAGTGGTATCACATCATTGTTTTAATTTGCATTTCCCTAATGCTTAATGAGGTTGAACATCTTTTCATGTGCCTAACTTGCTATCCTCATATCTTCTTTGAAGGGTCTGTTCAAGTACTTGGCCTATTTTTCCATTGAGGTTTTATTTTTTTCTTGTTGTTAATTTTTGAGCTTTTGTTTTGTTTTTAGAGATAGGATCTTGCTCTGTCACCCAGGCAGGAGTGCAGTGGTGTGAACATAGCTCACTGCAGTCTTGAACTCCTGGCCTCAAGCATCCTCCTGCCTTGGCCTACTAAAATGCTGGGATTATAGGCATGAGCCACCATGCCCGGCCTCAACACCATTTTTAAAGAATATCTTCCAGTGAATTGTTTTTGCACCTTTGTTAGAGATCAAATAGGCATCTTTTGTGCGAGTCTCCTTCTAAATTCTCTTCATTCTGTTCCACTGATCTATGTGTCTATCCGTTTACCAATACCATGTCTTGACAGTGAGTTTGAAGGTTGGGTGATATGCTTCCTCCAGCTATTTTTTTTCCAAAATTGTTTTAGCTATTCTTCCATATTCATTTTATAATCAGCTTATCTAAATTTACCAAAAAAGGTTTCTGTTTAGATTTTGATAGGTATTCCATTAAGTCTACAGATTATTTCAGGGAGAACTGGCATCTTTATTATGTTGTCTTCCAATCCACGATTATGGTGTCTCTCCATTTATTTAGGACCCTTGATTTCTTTCATCAGCCTTTTGTAGCTTTCAGCATACAGATCCTACATGTTTCGTTAGATTTGTGCCAAAGTATTTCATTTTGGGGGTTTAAATGATGGTTCAGTCTCCAATTATTCATTGTTTGCATATAAAAATACAATTGATATTTGTGTGTTTTTCTTGTATCCTGAAACTCCTTTATTAGTTCTAAGAAGTTTTTGTAGATTCCCTGGAATTAAGTACGTTGACAATCATGTCATCTGTTAATAGGGACAGTTATGTTTATTTCTTTTTTTTTTTTTT
>NW_012115599.1:11315808-11323891 GCF_000951035.1 Colobus angolensis palliatus
CCCGACTCTGCCTCCCAAAGTGCTGGGATTATAGGCTTGAGCCACCGCGCCCAGCCAGCACTCAGTCTTTTACCACTAAGTATGATGTTAGCTGTAGGATTTTTGTTGATGCCCTTTATTAGGTTAGGGAAGTTTTCATCTACTCCAGTTTGCTGAGAAATTTATCATAAATGAATGTTGTATTTTGTGAAATGCTTTTTTTTAATCTATCTATTGATATGACCATGTGGTTTTTCTCTTTATTTGTTTAATATGGCAGGTTACATTAACTAATTTTTTTGAATATTGAACCAGCCTTGCATTCTCAGAATAAGAGAGTATTCACACTAAGTTACCATATGTTTAGTTGCATTCCTGCAAAAAGAAATTTTCATGTGACAGCTACAACCAAAATGGCCCATTTGTATTAATATAGTCACTTTCCTTCTATGAAAAAAATTACTAGTGTATTGCTATGGTGCTGCAATGAGACAGCTAACACTTGGAACTGATGCGTTAACTACGAGCCCCCTATCAGTTTCTACTTATATTTAAATAAAGACCAAAGTTGGAGGATATCCCATTGCTAAATTAGCAAGCCATCAGTATAATCTTGTATCAAAACAAGAACGACATAAGAGTAATATCTAGCATCCACCACAACACCTAGCACATAGTAGGTACTCAAAAGATATTTGTTGAATAAAAATGATTACATAGCTGGTTATGGTAGCTCACACCTGTAATCCCAGCACTTTGGGAGGCTGAGGAAGGTGAATCACTTGAGGTCAGGAGTTCGAGACCAGCCTGGCCAATATGACAAAACCTTGTCTCTACTAAAAATACAAAAAGTAGCCAGGTGGTAGTGGTATGTGCCTGTAATCCCAACTATTCGGGAGGCTAAGCCAGGAGAATTGCTTAAACCTGGGAGGCAGATGCTGCAGTAAACTGAGATCACACCACTGCATTCCAGCCTGGGCAACAGAGCGAGGCTCCATCAGAAAAAAAAAAAAAGATTACATAGCTATGTGAATGAATGAATCCAACCAGCTCTTTTTTTTTTTTTTTTTTTGAGACGGAGTCTCACTCTGTCGCCCAGGCTGGAGTGCAGTGGCGCTCTCCGCTCACTGCAAGCTCTGCCGCCTCCTGGGTTCACGCCATTCTCCTGCCTCAGCCTCCCTAGAAGCTGGGACTACAGGCACCCGCCACCATGCCTGGCTAATTTTTTTGTATTTTTAGTAGAGACGGGGTTTCACCGTGTTCGCCAGGATAGTCTCGATCTCCTGACCTCGTGATCCGCCCTCCTCAGCCTCCCAAAGTACTGGGATTACAGGCGTGAGCCACCGCGCCCGGCTACCAACCAGCTCTTAATACTTGATTAACGGATTGAATATTAGTTTAATTGATGTGAATAAGATAATTTGTAGTGTGAATAATTAAAAAATTGTACTTACATTTGAATACCTAATGACAATAATTTTATTCAAATGAAACAAAAATACTGTATGATGAAGACCTTATTAAAAAGGTGCTGGATCTTCCTTACAGTAGAATTCCAATTTACAAATGTAGAATTAAAGAAGAAAATACAAAATCACCTTTATGAAAATACTACAGTAATGAAATGTATGTACAGTACAGTAATGTATGTACAGTACAGTAATGAAAGGCTGATAAAATGCTACAGTAATAAGATCTACCCAGTGGATGCTAAAACTAGTGGGTGAAAGTTTGCAAAACTAAGAAACAGTATTTGCATATTTTCAAAGTATCTCCCTTGAGATATTTGTTAACTACCCCACTACTTTACAATAGAAGACCTAGGAGAAAATAGCTTAACTAAGTGATCAATGTGAGCATCACCAGTAGTAAAATATATGGATATTATGAATCCTGTGATATGATATAATAAGAAAAATACAACATCATTTCTGTAATATTCTTGCCAAAAGTGTATAACCTTAGTACAATCATGAGGAAATATAAGACAAACCAAAATTGAGGAGTATTTGACAAAATAACTGATCTATTAATACTCTTTTAAAGTGTCAAAGTCATGAAAGACAGGTAAAAATTAAGGAACTTTTATAGATCGCAGGAATAAGGGGAAATAACAACTAAATGAAATGTGAGACTCTGGATAGAATCCTAGAACAAAATGAAAGACATTAGTAAAAATACTGATGAGATTCAAATAAAGTTTTTAATTTCTAATGTTAATTTCCTAGTTCTGATCAATATATTATGACTGTATGAAATGTTAACTTAGGAGAAACTGTGAGGGGATATATGGAAACTGTATTATTTTTGTAACTTTTCTGTAATTCTAAAATTAGTTTAAAATTTTTGAAAATTTTAAGGTGTCGGGAAGTTTGGAAATTTTAATTCCCTCTGTTTCACTATGGCCTAAGTTTAAATGAGGCTAGATAACTTAATTCTCAGATTGCTAACCTAGTAATTCTCTTACCTTCCCAGCATTGGTTAGTTATTTAAAACCATAAATTTCAAAAGATTTTCTCTTCATGCTACACGTTGCTTTTCAAGAGTAAATGGAGGCCAGGCATGGTGGCTCATGCCTGTAATCCCAGCACTTTGGGAGGCTGAGGTGGGTGAATCATTTGAGGTCAGGAGTTTGAGACCAGCCTGGCCAACATGGCGAAACCCCGTCTCTACTAAAAAAATACAAAAATCTAGCCGGGCGAGGTGGCGGGCGCCTGTAGTCCCAGCTACTCAGGAGGCTGAGGCAGGAGAATGGTGGCAACCCAGGAGGCAGAGCTTGCAGTGAGCTGAGATCCGGCCACTGCACTCCAGCCTGGGCGATAGAGCGAGACTCCATCTCAAAAAAAAAAAGTAAATGGGGCTATTCAAAATTATGATGGAGTGCATACACAGTATATTAAAGCAAGAAAAATAAATACAAAGTATAAGAATTATAAAGGAATAATTCATTATTCACAGATGACTTTTTATGCAAAGAATTCAAAACAGTATAAAGAAAATTAATATGATTTTTTAAAAGCAAAAAAAGATTTTAAGAAGGCATAAAAAATAAAAGAAAAACAAAGAAAATAATAAGATTTTATGAATGTTGCTGGATACTAAATCAGCATATAAAAATCAATTATGCTTAGGCACAGTGGCTCATGCCTATAATCCTAGCACTTTGGCAGACTGAGGCAGGTGGACTGCTTGAGCCCAGGAGTTCAAGACCAGCCTGGCAACATAGTGACACTCTGTCTCTATGAAAAATACAGGCCGGGCGCGGTGGCTCAAGCCTGTAATCCCAGCACTTTGGGAGGCCGAGATGGGTGGATCACGAGGTCAGGAGATCGAGACCATCCTGGCTAACACAGTGAAACCCCGTCTCTACTAAAAAATACAAAAAACTAGCTGGGCGAGGTGGCGGGCGCCTGTAGTCCCAGCTACTCAGGAGGCTGAGGCAGGAGAATGGCGTAAACCCAGGAGGCGGAGCTTGCAGTGAGCTGAGATCCGGCCACTGCACTCCAGCCTGGGCCATAGAGCGAGACTCCGTCTCAAAAAAAAAAAAAAAAAAAAAAAAAAAACAAAAAATTTGGTTGGGCATGGTAGTGCATACCTATAGTCCCAGCTACTCGGGAGGCTGAGGCAGGAGAATGGCGTAAACCCAGGAGGCGGAGCTTGCAGTGAGCTGAGATCCGGCCACTGCACTCCAGCCTGGGCCATAGAGCGAGACTCCGTCTCAAAAAAAAAAAAAAAAGAAAAGAAAAATACAAAAAATTTGGTTGGGCATGGTAGTGCATACCTATAGTCCCAGCTACTTGAGAGACTGAGGTGGGAATATTCCCTGAGCCTGGGAGGTTGAAGCTGTAGCGAGCTGTGATTACACCACTGCACTTTAGCCTGGGCAAAAGAGCAAGACTCTGTCTCAAAAAAAAAAAAAAAAAAGCAGAATAAAATTGTGTTCAGTATAACTCTTAATATAAAGTTCAAAATGGGAGCAAATTAAACTATATTATATAGGGATATATACACTACTGGTAAAGAAAAGCAAAGAAATTATTATCATAAATGCCAAAATAATCAATCCTTCTGTGGGGAGAGGTGGTGTTGTAATCAGACCTAGGTGGTAGTTATGTGGGTGTTTGTTTTATAAATATTAAGTAAGCTTGACATCTATTAATCTATTTTAATGCATTTTCTACGTGCATGTTATATTTCACAATAAAAATGGAGATTACTAAATTTATTACCAAAACTATTACTAAAGTAATTAGAGCAATTAAGACAGTACAGTATTGCAGAGATAAACAATTAAGCCAATGAAACAGGAAAAAGAGTCACACATATATGAATCACACGATGTGTATCAGATATGTCACTACAGAGACAGGCTTTTAATGACAAATGATGTAAAACACTTGGGTCTCTATACAGAAAAAAACATTTCAGGCCTTTACCTTACACCGTACACAAAAATCTATTCCTGGTTGATTAAAGACCTAAATGTAAAAGTTAAAACATAAAGGACATTTTGGAATAACATAAGAGAGTATCTTTATGATCCTGAGGTAGAAAAAGATTTCTTAAATAAGACACCGAAAGCAAAAGGAAAAGCCCAAGGGAAAAGACTGATCAATGTGAAGTCAGTACAGTTTAAGAATTCTATCTATTCAAAGCCACTGTGAAGTTTGAAAAGCGGCTAGGCACGGTGGTTCATGCCTGTAATTCTAGCACTTTGGGAGGCTGAGGTGGGTGAATCATTTGAGGTCAGGAGTTTGAGACCAGCCTGGCCAACATGGCGAAACCCCGTCTCTACTAAAAATACAAAAATTAGCCGGGCATGGTGGCGTGCGCCTATAGTCCCAGCTACTCAGGAGGCTGGGGTGGGAGAATCACTCAAACAAGGAGGTGGAGGTTGCAGCAAGCCAAGATCAATCACCACTGTACTCCAGCCTGGGAGACAGAGCAAGATGCCACCTCAAAAAAAAAAAAAAGATTGAAAAGCAAATCACAGAATGGGAGATACTTGCAAAACAATATACAACAAAGGATTTATTTGTAATATACATACTCCTATAAATCCATAAAAATAACTAGACAAGGGTGCTCAACATTATTAGTAATAAATAAAGCAGAAAATGAAATTGAAATGAATTATCACCATGCACACTAAAATTAAAAATCTGGCATATCATGTGCTAGCATAGATGTGGATAATGGGAACTGTCATACATTACTAGTGGTAGTATAAATTGCACAACCATTTGGAAAACAGTTTGGCATTATTTAATAAATGCCCCAGAAGCTGAAATTCAAGCTATATATTCTTGAGAAACTTGTAAATCTATATACCAGGAGACATGCACAAGAATATTCACAGCAATATTGTTCATAATAGTCCCAAACTGGAAACAAAGACAGGATATCGTGAACCCTGGAGACAAAGAGAATGGGAAGGTAGCAGCCTTGGATTCTGATGGCTTTTTAGTTTGGTTCCAGTCTCTGATGAGGTCTAACTGCCCTTTGCACCCTTTTAATAAATGTCCTATTTTGCTTCAGCTAATTTGAGTAGATTTTCTGTTTCTTGCAATCAATAGAGCTTTGCCTAGGGGACAAAAATGTGGTGAAGAAATCCTATAGATTACAAGAGACTTAAGAGACATATCAACCAATGTAAGGACCATATTTGGGTCCTGATTTAGACACACAGATTGTGAAACAAAGTACAACACATAACAGCAAATAATTTTTTAAAGATCACCCCAAAACTCACCATACCTCTGGTTCAAGGTCTCTTGTGAGACTGCAGTTATCTCAAGGTTCTACTGAGGCTGGAGGATCTGCTTCCAGGCTCACTCATATGGCTGTTGGCAGGCCTGAGTTCCTCCCCGTTCTGGCTTCTCCATATTCACAGCATGGCAGCTGGCAGGACCAACTATATGTGTTGGGCCCAATACAAAATAAAAACACAGGGACCTTAGTTCAAAAATTATTCAGAATTTCAAGACAGTGACAGCAAAGCATTAAACCGAGTGCAAAGTCCTTCTAAGCCTAGGACTCTGTCTTGACTGCATAGATTACAAACCTTTGAAGCCACCTCTGGTAGGTAGTGAATGAGAGAGCAACCAAGATGGAAACCAAAAGTCTTTTTGCAACCTAACCTCAGAAGTGCATCCTGTCATTTTTGTTATAGTCTACTCCTTAGAAACAAATTAGTAAGTCTATTCCACACTTAATGGAGAGGAAATTATGCAAGGGCAAGAATACCAATTGACCATTGTACATCATCTTAGAGACCCTCTACCACAACAATCATTTGTAAGATAATCAGGGAAATTTGAACACTAAGTGGATAACGATGATATTGTACTAAAATTACAAGAGTATTATCATTTAGAGACACATACCAAAATATCTACAGATTAAATAATCAAATGCCTTGGATTTGCCTCAAAGTAAATAGGGTGAGAGAGGAGTAGGAGCATAGATTGGTTATGGGTTGACCATTGAAGTGGATGATGGATGTATGGAATTCATTAAACTCTATTTTTGTATATGTTTGAAATGTCTTATAAAAAGGAGCCTTGCTTATCTAAGACAATAAACCATCTCACTAAATTCATCATTGAATTTAGATGACTATATTGGTATGATATAAATTGAGGACAGACTCTTAGGGAAGGAAATAGGGGCTTGAAACATCAAAAGGATGACACTATGCCTGTTAGTCCATTTGCTTCAAAATTTCCAAATTTTCATGGTGCTTCTTAGAAAAGAAAGTATTAGAGAAGGAGCTGAAGGAAGAGGCTGGAGTGACTGGCCTATGGAAGAGAACCAACACATACCAACTTCAAGTCAGTGAAGTGTGATTCTTGCCTTGCTCTCCAGTTTTATCTTCAGCCCTGGAGAATTCCCAGGGCCTGCTTGTGCTTGGCTAGGAATAAGGATGGGGCTGCTTTTGAGCTGTTGGAATTAGGGGTCTTATTGCTGTGGTATTTGCTTCACAAGTTTAGTATTAAGACCTCGCAGTGAACGATGTTTCAGCCTATGATATCGGATTGAAGTGTAAAACGCATATGGCAAAATAGGAAGAGAAGCTAGGAATCAAAGCAGATAATAAAAAGTACTAATGAAGGACTATATGTCCAGAAATACTGTTACCACACTCAGTCAGCTATACACATGGATGATTTTTATTTTAAATATTCTTTACAGCTTTTATTTAAGGTGACTTTTAAAGCCAAGCTACTTTTTCTTAAATTATCTTGTTTTTCAGGCCTGACACTTAGTTTGCTGGCAAGGCAACTGATTCCTCCTCTCAACATCGCTTATGCAGCTTTCTGTTCTTCAGTAATTTATGTAATTTTTGGATCATGTCATCAAATGTCCATTGGTGAGTTCAGCACTGAAATACACATGCAGTGGATGAAGTTTCCATCCTGATCATATATTTATTGCTAAGGAACCCAACATAAAACTATCTTTAAGATAGAAAGAAAGGAAGCAGGAGGTGGACATTCTATCCATACAGTTAGTGTTCAGATTGTAGAAATAAATACTTCTAGTGTATCATTATTGTCACCACCAGAAAACAGGCCAGCAAGTTGTTTCCCAAAGAAATTAAAGGGTAGAGGTACTTTCCTTGAGAAATCAACACACATTGGCATCTGACTTCCCTCAACCCAGAAGATTCAGAATTGATTATGTCAATACTCCTAGAGCAGATATTTCTTTCATCTGACCCATATTAACCAAACTCCATGGGCTGACTTGTAATACAGCAAGCCAGCTTATTAATTTACAATGAGAAAATGTTATCACAGTAATCAAAACACTGACATCCCTAGGATAAGTACTTCCCTTCCCTGAGTCAAAAGTCCATCTACTAATTTATAATTAGAAATAATTTATTACAGAGGCCAGACTAATTAAAGGTCATAGAATCAGCACATTTACTTCACCTAGGTGAGCCTGCATAGAAATCAAATCACAAAACTCCCCCATAAGTTTAGAAGGTTATTGCCAATATTTACTCAGTGATGTGCCTTTTCCTAGATTTCTCCACTGAACTGACCAATCCACCAACATTTACCATTCTGAATGACACATTCTGTTTTTTTTGAGA
>NW_012115599.1:11325091-11330066 GCF_000951035.1 Colobus angolensis palliatus
GCCTCAGCCTCCCAAAGTGCTGGGATTACAGGTGTGAGCCACCACGCCCGGCGATTGCTTTGTTTTCTAATATTTTCACTGCCATCTCACTTTTAACCTTCTCTAAGAGCGGACACAGTAGCTGAGCCTGACACCCATTTCAGTCAACTTCTCTATTCCACTCAACATGCCCATAATACAAAGAGACTGAATACCTAGACTACCACCATCTAAATTCCATGAGTTGGTCACAATATGTGGAGCCACAGTTCTCTTTCTCAATCTTTCTTACTTCTCAATGGCCACTTTCAAATGAGAAAAGTTATTCAGATGAGGGACAAGCCAGAATTCAACCATACCTTGCTTTTGTCAGTATCAGTTTACCTGGACTTGAAACTTTACCTTCTGCCTAACATCTTCTTCCATAGGTTCCTTCTTCCTGGTGAGTGCTCTGCTGATCAATGTTCTGAAAGTCAGCCCATTCAACAGTGGTCACCTGGTCATGGGATCTTTCATCAAGGATGAGTTTTCTGCCCCCTCCTACCTTATGGGCTATAATAAATCCTTGAGTGTGGTGGCAACCACAACTTTTCTGACTGGGATTATTCAGGTAGGATCTGAGTCTTCAAATCCCTGAAAAGGAACTGAAAAAAGGGGCTATAAACAGACCCCTTCCTTATACTGCTCCTGTGATCCATTGTGATATACCTGGAACTGCAGTGATTGATTTTTTGAAAAATCAGAGGCTGTGTGAATAGGGTGTCTCCTTAGTGATAAACTTCTCTCTCTTCAGAAATCATCTACCACTGATTTAGGAGGAGATATTGAACATTCTCTTCAGTCCTTTCTCCTCTAAGACAAAAGGTCTAAGGGACAGTGGTCCAGAGCAGTGGTCCCCAACCTTTTTGCAACCAGGGACCAGTTTCCTGGAAGACAATTTTTCCACAAATGGCAGGTCAGGGCCAGGGAGGGTGGTGGTTTTGGGATAAAACTGCTTCACCTCAGATGACCAGGCATTTGGTTCTCAAAAGGAGCATGCAACCTAGATCCCTTGCACGTGCAGTTCACAATACGGTTCGTGCTTCCCTGAGAATCTAATGCTGTGGCTGATCTGACAGAAGGCAGAGAGCTCAGGCAGTGATGCTTGCTTGCCCACTGCTCACCTCCTGCTGTGCAGCACCCGGTTCCTAACAGGCCACAAACCAGTACCAGTACCGGTCTGTGGCCCTGGGGGGTTGGGGACCGTTAGTCCAGAGTTCCACTCCTGATCTTACCTTTTAAAAAATTGCTTCATATTCTTTTTTTTTTTTTTTAGATGGAGTTTTGCTCTTGTTGCCCAGGCTGGAGTGCAATGGGACAATCGTGGCTCACTGCAACCTCCACCTCCCAGGTTCAAGTGATTCTCCTGCCTCAGCCTCCCAAGTAGCTGAGATTATAGGTGCAGGCCACCACACCCAGCAAATTTTTGTATTTTTAGTAGAGAAGGAGTTTCACCATGTTAGCCAGGCTGGTCTTGAACTCCTGACCTCAGGTGATCCACCCACCTCGGCCTCCCAAACTGTTGGGATTACAGGCATGAGCCACTGTACCCAGCCAAAAATTGCTTTATATTCCATCAACAAGAATAGCCTCATTTAGCTGGGCATGGTAGCATGTGCCTATAGTCCCAGTTACTCAGGAGGCTGAGGTGGGAGGATCACTTGAGCCCAGGAGGTTGAGGCTGCAGTAAGCTGTGATCATGCCACTGCACTCCAGCCTGGGTGACACAGCGAGACCCTGTCTCCAAAATAATAATAATAATAATAATAATAATAATAATGGCCTCACAGGCTCACACACTATCTTTGGGTTAGTAAGCTTTAGAGTCAGATCTGGAATCCTTTTTCTGCATTGACAAGGACCACAGCTAAAGGACAATAATATGAATGACTCATTAAAATCTCAAAACTTATTTTGGCACTGTCTTTAATTTCCTCTGAGAGTCTATCACCAAAAATTCACCCACTGAACTAAAGTCACATCTTCCAGGCTTATTTCTCTTTTTCTCAACTAACCCACTCTCTAGTTGATTTTCACTGATCTCCCCTGGGACTGTCTTTCATTAGGTAAAGATTTATTGGGTACCTACAAAGGCAGGCTATCAACGTGGGCAGACTCCAGCCCTGACACTATGAGCTGTGTGAACTTTGGTAAATTATTTTACCTTGGTGGGCCTCAGTTTCCTCATGTGTAAAGCAGGAATAATATTTGTTTTGCAGGGTTCTTAGGGGAATTAAGTGAAAAAAATGCATACAAAGTATTTAGCCTAGAGCCTGTCACATAGTAAACATCAATAAGTTATACTTAGTTGGCACAGAGAAATGAATTTGGTACTTTAACAGACCAAAAATTTAAAAAACAATATCTAGTTTCCTGTGGTTAAAAAGTTTAATCTTGTGGGATAAGACAAAATACACAAGCAGCCTTTTAATTATCAAGGGGCCTCTCTTCCTTCAAGCCTCAGCTTTTTTCATCTAAAAAACAAAGAGGGCTGGGCATGGTGGCTCACATCTGCCTCAGCCTCCCCAACAGCTGGGACTACAGGCGCACGCTACCGCGCCCAGCTAATTTTTGTATTTTTAGTAGAGACGGTGTTTCACCATGTTGGCCAGGATGGTCTCCATCTCCTGACCTCGTGATCCACCCGCCTCGGCCTCCCAAAGTGCTGGGATTACAGGCATAAGCCACCATGCCTGGCTATAACATAAATTTTATATATGTATATTGACATGTAAAATACCTTTTTTATTTTTCTTCAGGATATGCATAATCCTGAAAACATAAATAAATTCAATTTAATCATTCTCAGTAAAGATAAGAGTCAAAGGCCAAGAAGTTTGAGCTCGATCCCATTGTTTTGGAATTATCTTCTCCTTTGTGAAAAGCTGCATTCCTCAGAGCAATGTTAACATCTCCTGAAAAGGGCTATCAAAGCTTCTAATGAAAGAGGTTTAAAAAGGCAAAGGCAGGCCAGGCACAGTGCTTTCATGCCTGTAATTCCAGGGTTTTGGGAGGCCAAAACAGGAGAATCACTTGAGGTCAGGAGTTTGATACCAGCCTAGGTAACATAGCAAGATTCCCCATCTCTACGGAAAAAAAAAAAAAAAAAAAAACTTAGCTCAGTGGTGTGTGCATCTGTAGTCCCAGCTACTTGGGAAGCTGAAGCAGAGGATCCCTTGTGCCCAGGAGTTTGAGGTTACAGTGAGCTATGATTGCACTCCAGCCTGAGCAATAGAGTGAGATCCTGTCTCATGAATGAATAAACAGGCAAAGGTTTGTTCTGATCACCTTGTCCCTGTTTTCCCCAAGTCAACCTAGAGAGCAGTAGATTCCAGGGCAAGAACTTAAGTGAGCTGACTGCTCACAAAGAAGGAAAGGAGTAGTGTGGGCTAGCACTTGTCAGGAGCCTCTGATCAACACACAAGGACCTATGTTATCAACTTCTGTTCATTAGGGAAAGAGAGTTATAAGAGTTACCAAAGGGGCCTAACTTAACTTTTCTATTGGAAACCCTTCTTTTCCTGGAGAGTGCCATTGGTGCCATTGCTGGATTGAAGACATTCTGCCCCACTCTGGTTTTCTCTTCTCTGCAGCTAATAATGGGCGTATTGGGTTTGGGCTTTGTTGCCACTTACCTTCCGGAGTCTGCAATGAGTGCTTACCTGGCTGCTGTGGCACTGCATATCATGCTGTCCCAGCTGACTTGCATCTTCGGGATTGTGATTAGTTTCCATGCCGGTCCCATCTCCTTCTTCTATGTGAGTAATTTCAACTCTTACCCAGAGTTACAAATGCCACTCCTCTTGCCTCCAAAGAGAGGTGGACCTCAGTGGGGAGACTCCTGCCCATTCTGAAAGGAGACACAGCCAGTAGCAGCTTAGTCAAGAGGGTACTAGAAATATTTCCTTTATTGGAGAATTAGGGTCTTGATTAATTGCAGATGCCAGATCATGCTTTCAGTTCACTAACCATTTCAGTCAGCCTTTTAAACTATCATGATATATATTAAAATTTGACCTTTAAGATATTGAATATATCTCAGTTCTTTTCATTACCTACCTTATAACAGACATGTATCCTAAAACATCTAAAGGATATACAATACTAAGTAGTTCCTGAATGTAAGAATAGGGTAGGAGCTAAGCTACAGTATATTATTTGGGAAAACTAATAACTATCAGCTTATAAACAGAACTTCTAGGGCCTGTTCATTATACTAAAACATACAGTGTATTCTCTCCTTGTCCTTATTGAACATTACTGTCCCTCTTTTTACAAAAATGGCCACCCCCACCATGCTTGCCCTCACTATTCTAGTAATGCCCATAAAGACCTTTGTATCCAGAAACTCTACTTGGGGACTTCTTTTTGAGTTAATCTACAGTGTCCATTTCTAGACTTAGGCAATTACTATATCCCTTTCTAAGCCTCCGTAATTTTATTTTCTTTCAGGACATAATTAATTACTGTGTAGCTCTCCCAAAAGCTAATTCCACCAGCATTCTACTATTTCTAACTGTTGTTGTTGCTCTGCGAATCAACAAATGTATCAGAATTTCTTTCAATAAGTATCCCATTGAGTTTCCCATGGAATTATTTCTGGTAGGTGTTTTTGATGTCCCAAATTCATAGTTTACATAATTTTAATATTTAAAAAAAAGTTGAGTTGAATTGTGTAAAAGCTGAATACATTTAGTTTTTGATATATGCTTATATTTGTGAAAACATGCTTATTTTCTTTTTCTAAAATATTTTGATACTATAGTTGACAAATAAAAATTGAATCTATAGTTTATGATGTGATATTTTGATATAGATACACATTATGAAATGTTTAAATCAAGTTTGTTTGTTTGTTTGTTTGTTTGACAGAGTCTTGCTCTGTTGCCCAGAATGGAGTGCAGTGGTGCAATCTTGGCTCACTGCAACCTCTGCCTCCCAGGTTCAAGCAATTCTC
>NW_012115599.1:11330812-11364044 GCF_000951035.1 Colobus angolensis palliatus
CCTCCCGGGTTGACGCCATTCTCCTGCCTCAGCCTCCCAAGTATTTTATTTTTATTTTAATGTCGTTGAAATCATACTGTTATTCAACTTCCATTCCTTCTCACTATGCTACAATAAGGAAATTGAGGCAGCTCATCCCTGGACTTGAACATAGGAGCACATCTAGATTAGAAGATGTCAGACTCAGAGGACCTTCCTAAAAAAATTAAAATAAAATGAAATCCAAGAATTGAGGCACAAGCAATCTCATATTTAAACGATAACAGACAAAGGGCCAAAGAACCAAGGAGGAAATGAACAGCCCTTTCCTATGGCTAAAACCAGATGCATTCACAAAGGAAACATACGATGTTCACGGAGAAACAACTGGAAGATTTGAACATCTTGTTCAATAAGAACCCATACCCGAACCCCAGCCTTCAGAAAGAAATGGCCTCAAAAATGGACATGTATCCAACAGTACAGGTTTGGCTCAAGAACCACAGAGCAGAGGCTGGTTGTGGTGGCTCATGCCTGTAATCCCAGCACTTTAGGAGGCCAAGGCAGGCGAATCACCTGAGGTCAGGAGTTTGAGACCAGCCTGACCAACATGGAGAAACCCTGTCTCTACTAAAAATACAAAATTAGCCCGTTGTGGTGGCACGTGCCTGTAATCCCAGTTACTCAGGAGGCTGAAGCAGGAGAATGGCATGCACCCAGGAGGCGGAGCTTGCAGTGAGCTGAGATAGCGCCACTGCACTCCAGCCTAGGCGAAAGAGCGAGACTCCATCTCAAAAAAAAAGAACAAAACTCAAGCAAGCAAAATGCAAGTTTATTCAGCAAACACAATCTCAACAACAGCAATTAGCTGAGGACAGAGTCAAGACCAGTCCTTCCCAAGAAATACAGACATACCAGTCAAATCTCCTAATGATGTCTATCTCGTAGCCCTAGTTTATACAGATCACTGGGCACTCTGGTTGCGACTCACCTTATGCTCCAATGTTAAGGTCCCTAGAGATGACTTTGTTGTCCACAAAATAGTTCATTTTGGCTACTGCCAAGATCCTAGAATATACTGCCTCTGCTTCTATCTCATTTTTGGAATCCTGATTTTATTCTCCATGCTTCAATTTTAATTGTTTTGACTGTTCACCTCTACAAAGTAGAGAGAGATTCTAGACACAAAATGTAACATATTGTAATGTGTGTAATGATTTCCTACAAGAGAGTACTTTTCAGCAATAAGGAACAAACTGGAGATAAACACACACACGTTGTGTGTACAACATGGATGGATTTCAAAAACATTATGTAGCATGAAAGAAAAAAGACACAAAAGGCTACATACTGTATAATTCCATTACATGAATTCCTAGAGCAGGAAAAACTAATCTATCATGACAAAAAGATTAATGGCTGCCCACGTGGAAAAATTAAATAGTAAGTGGTAGAAAACTAATGTATCAGGGTGATGGAAATGTTTCATGTGTTAATTAGGTGTTAATTAGGGTGGCAGTTACCTGGCATATAAATTCCTCAAACACATAGAACTGGCCAGGCGTGGTGGCTCACGCCTGTAATCCCAGCACTTTGGGAGGCTGAGGCGGGTGGATCGCGAGGTCAGGAGATTGAGACCATCCTAGCTAAAACAGTGAAACCCCATCTCTACTAAAAAATACAAAAAACTAGCCGGGCGAGGTGGCGGGCGCCTGTAGTCTCAGCTACTCGGGAGGCTGAGGCAGGAGAATGGCGTGAACCTGGGAGGTGGAGGTTGCAGTGAGCCGAGATTGCGCCACTGCACTCCAGCCTGTGCGGCAGAGCAAGACTCCATCTCAAAAAAAAAAAAAAATGGAACTTTATATCTAAAAGCTTTGCACTTTATTGTATCTAAATTATACCTTCATAAAAATAAATATATATAACAAAGAAATTGAGGCAAACGAGATGTTAAATGTTTTTTCTAATCTATGTCATTAGTAAGTAGCAGAGCTAGGGCTCACTGTCTAATAATAATGTTTCTTGTTTCTTTTCTTTTTTTTTTTTTTTTTTGAGACAGAATCTCGCTCTGTCACCCAGGCTGGCGTGCAGTGGCGCGATCTCGGCCCACTGCAACCTCCGCCTCCCAGATTCAAGCGATTCTCCTTCCTCAGCCTCCTGAGTAGCTGGGATTACAGGCGCCCATCACCATGCCCAGCTGATTTTTATATTTTTAGTAGAGACGGGGGTTTCACCATGTTGGCCAGGCTGGTCTCGAACTCCTGACCTCAAGTGAGCTGCCCGCCTCAGTGTCCCAAAGTGCCAGGATTACAGGCATGAGCCAACGCACCTGGCCTCTTGTTTCTTTTCTAAAATCTTCTGGTGAAATTTATATTTTACAGTTATAATTAACATTTTACCATGATAAAGATATTTTCATCAATAAAACTCAGATTTTCTAAGTCATCATTTTTCATTTTAAGATTGCTGAATTCAGAGCCTGGCACAGTGGCTCATGCCTATAATCCCAGCACTTTGGGAGGCCAAGGTGGGCCGACCTGCTGAGGTCAGGAGTTCAAGACCAGCCTGGCCAACATGGTGAAACCTTGTCTCTACTAAAAATACAAAAAGTAGCCAGACATGGTGGTGTGGGCCTGTAATTCCAGCTACTCCAGAGGCTGAGGTAGGAGAATCACTTAACTCGGGAGGCGGAGGTCACAGTGAGCCGAGATCACGCCACTGCACTCGAGCCTGGGAGACAGAGTGAGACTCCATCTTAAAAAAAAAAAAAAAAAGTTGCTGAACTTTTGGATGTCAATGAGAATTATTTCTTTTTTAAGAGGTGGTCTGTGGCAAAGATGCTTCTGTGGCAAAGATGCTTCAAGTTAACCAAGTAATCATATGCCCCCTGCACCTCCGAGTCTCTCTTGCAATTAGGAGGACCCAGTGACTTTTGAGCCAAAGAAGAGGTGAATAGGTGTAAGTTCCCTCTTCTTTCCTCCCCTGCTGTGATGATGACAGGAGCAGTATGTTAAGAAAATGGAGACCGGGAGTGGTGGCTCACGCCTGTAATCCCAGCACTCTGGGAGGCTGAGACAGGCAGATCACGAGGTCAGGAGATCGAGACCATCCTGGCTAACACGGTGAAACCCGGTCTCTACTAAAAACACAAAAAAATTAGCTGGGCGTGGTGGTGGACACCTGTAGTCCCAGCTACTTGGGAGGCTGACGCAGGAGAATGGCGTGAACTCGAGAGGCAGAGCTTGCAGTGAGCCAAGATCGCGCCACTGCACTCCAGCCTAGGCGAGAGAGCAAGACTCTGTCTCAAAAAAAAAAGAAAAGAAAATGGAATCCCCAGGTGAAATTAGCTCAAATCCCCGGGGGATTGTTTGCAAGGAAGCTGCCTGAGAGACTTTGAGTAGGCAAAAAAATAACTTTGATGTGTTAAAATGCTACAATCTCATGACTTGTATGTTGCCACAGCATAACCCATCTTACACTAACTAATCCAGGTCTATCCTCTTCAAGGTTGAAAAATACTGTCTTGGGACTTTAGACTAAACTTTCCTATGACTGTTGCCTACTTCTTATAGAGATGCATATTATTTTCCCTTTGAATGTGTGAAAAGCTATTAATTCACAAAGGCCAGAAGTGAAAGGCTTGTTTTTCAAAAGATTTTTCGGCCGGGCGCGGTGGCTCAAGCCTGTAATCCCAGCACTTTGGGAGGCCGAGACGGGCGGATCACGAGGTCAGGAGATCGAGACCATCCTGGCTAACACAGTGAAACCCCGTCTCTACTAAAAAATACAAAAATCTAGCCGGGCGAGGTGGCGGGCGCCTGTAGTCCCAGCTACTCGGGAGGCTGAGGCAGGAGAATGGTGTAAATCCGGGAGGTGGCGCTTGAGCTGAGATCCGGCCACTGCACTACAGACAGGGCGACAGAGCGAGACTCCGTCTCAAAAAAAAAAAAAAAGGGGGGGAAAAAATAAAAAAGATTTTTCAAAACCCTGAAGGCAGATCCAGCAATCCCACTATTGGGTATGTATCTAAAGGAAATGAAATCAGTATGTTGAGTAGATACCTGCACTCTCATGTTCGCTGCAGCACTATTTAAAACACCTAAGATATGGAATCAGCCCAAGTGTTCATCAACAGATAAATGGATACATGTGGTATATACAGGTATTAGTTGACAGACATGTAACAAAAAATGATTTTTAAAAAATTGTGGTATACATATACAATGGAATACTATTCAGCCTTTAGAAAAAAGGAAATCCTTCTCCTTAAAGACTGGGTATTTGGTTTTAAAAAATTAAAATAAAAAATAAAAAGAAGGAAATCTTGTCATTTGGGACAACGTGGATGAACCCAGAGGACATGTTAAGTGAAATAAGCCAGGCACAGAAAGACAAATACTGCATGATCTCATTTATATGTGGAATCTAAAAAGGTTGAACTCATTGAAGTGAAGAGTAGAATGGTGGTTACCAGGGGCTAGAGTTGTAGGAGAGTGGTTTGGGAAGATGTTGGCCAAAGGATACAAAATTTCAGTTTGATAAGAGAAATAATTTCAAGAGATCTGTTGTACAACATAGTAACTACAGTTAGTAACAATGTATCATATTCTTGGAAATTGCCAAGAGAGTAGATTTTAAGTGTTTTCACCACACCAAAAAAGATATGTAGGCATGGTAGCTCACACCTGTAATTTTGGCACTTTGGGAGGCCAAGGCGGGTGGATCACCTGAGGTTGGGAATTCAAGACCAGCCTGACCAACATGGAGAAACCCTGTTTCTACTAAAAATACAAAATTAGCTGGGTGTTGTGGCACATGCCTGTAATCCCAGCTACTTGGGAGACTGAGGCAGGAGAATCGCTTGAACCCAGGAGGTGAATGTCGCAGTGAGCCGGGATTGCACCATTGCACTCCAGCCTGGGCAACAAGAGCAAAACTCCGTCTCAAAAAAAAAAAAGATGTATATGTGAAGTAATGCATATGTTAATAGCTCGATTCAGCCATGCCACAATGTGTATATACATATTTCAAAATAACATGTTATATATGACAAATATGTATGATTTTTATTTGTCAATTCTTAAAAACAAAACCCTGGATACAAATGGTACTCGAGAGCTCAGGGAACAATGTGTATATGGAGTTAGTAGGGTGCAGTCAGAGGCAGCCTCTCCTTTTCATAGAACCCAGCCCAGCTCTAGCACCTTAGAAGGCTAAGTTTTGTAGTCACCAGCAGACAGCACCCATGAACAGACAGCAGCCCTCTTTTTTTTTTTTTTTTTTTTTTGAGACAGAGTCTTGCTCTGTCTCCCAAGCTGGAGTGCAGTGGCGCAATCTCAGCTCACTGCAGCCTCTGCCTCCCAGGTTCAAGCGATTCTCCTGCCTCAGCCTCCTGAGAAGCTGGGATTACAGGCACACACCACCATGCCCAGCTAATTTTTGTATTTTTAGTAGAGACGGGGTTTCACCATGTTGGCCAGGATGGTCTCGATCTCTTGACCTCGTGATGCACCCACCTCGGCCTCCCAAAGTGCTGGGATTACAGGTGTAAGCCACCACGCCCAGCCCTCTCTTAAGCGACATCAGCACCAAGGATCATAGTGATGTTCCTTCAAGCAGCCTGTAAACCCAGATGTATCTGACACAGGTCTCAATCAATTTAGAAAGTTGATTTTGCCAAGGTTAAGGAAGCCCCTGAGACACAGCCTCTGAAGGGAGGTCCTGACAACATGTGCCCAAGGTGGTCAGGGTACAGCTGACGCAGGAGAATGGCATGAACTCGAGAGGCAGAGCTTGCAGTGAGCCAAGCTCACATTAGGGAGACACAATATATCCATCAATACCTGTAAGATTTACACTGGTTTGATCTGGAAGGGTGGGACAACTTGAAGGAGTGGGGGCTTCCATATCACAGGCAGATTTAAAATTTTTCTGATTGGTAATTGATAGAGTTATTATCAATAGAGATGAATGTCTGGGTTACAGTAAGGGGTTGTGGAGACCAAAGTTATGTCATGCAGATGCAGCCTACAAGTAGCAGGCTTCAAAGAGGATGGGTTGTAAATGTTTCTTATCAGACTTAAGGGTCTGTTTTGAGGTTACTGCTGGCTGACTTTTCCTGAATTCCAAAAGGGAGGAGGGATGTAATGAGGTATGTCTGACCCCTGCTTCAATCATGGCCTGAACTAGTTTTTTCAGGTTAACTTTGGAATTCCCTTGGCTAAGAGATGGGGTCGATTGGGGGCCTTAGAATTTTGTTTTTGGTTTACACAGCCTTGAAAGCAATCAACATGAATCAGAGTTATAAGGAAAGGAGAGAAGTGAGAGTGCAAAGAATGCTGTGGTTTGACTATGGCTGACAGATTGGTTTGTGAGCCACAGTCAAGATATTGCTCTGGGGGCCAGGCTCAGTGGCTCACGCCTGTAATCCCAGCACTTTGGGAGGTGGAGGTGGGTGGACTGCTCGAGGTCAGGAGTTTAAGACCAGCCTAGCCAACATGGTGAAACCCCATCTCTACTAAAAAACAAAAAATTAGCTGGGCATAGTGGCGCATGCCTGTAGTCCTAGCTACTCAGGAGGCTGAGGCAGGAGAATTGCTTGAACCCAGGAGGCAGAGGTTGCAGTGAGCTGAGATTGCACCACTGCACTCCAGCCTGGTCAGCAGAGCAAGACTCTGTCTAAAAAATAAAAGAAGAAGAAAGAAGAAGGGGGAGGAGAAGAAAAAAGAAAAGAAGAAAAAGAAAAGAAAAGGAAGGAAGGAAGAGAGGGAGGGAGGGAGGATATATTCCTTTGGAGAATGCTATAAGTAATTACAATGCCCCATGAGGTGAGGTAGGGGAAGAAACAGAGGTCCAGCAATAAAATAGGTGAAGGCTTAGAATAATTGCAATTTAGGCATTAACCTTTTTTGTGACCTACTTTGTGCTCACAGGCTATTGAAGCCTGCAATACACTACCTATACA
Source organism: Colobus angolensis palliatus (assembly GCF_000951035.1). Taxonomy (NCBI): domain Eukaryota; kingdom Metazoa; phylum Chordata; class Mammalia; order Primates; family Cercopithecidae; genus Colobus; species Colobus angolensis. Next base: position 11,337,756 of record NW_012115599.1, read on the forward strand.
CATGTCAAGTCAAGTGATGGGGACACAGTTTCTGCCACATAGCAGGGATTAGAGATGCAGGTTAGAACTAGAAAAAGACCTCCCTCTTACCCCTAGCGGTGATGAAAATGAGAGAGGGAGGATGGAGGCACCCATGGTCTAGGGTCTAAAATGCCTCTCACAGCACCCACGAAGAAACTACTAATGTTTAGATGTGCTGGAGGAAACTGCACACATCTATCAATCTGTCCTTAAGAGAGCAGATTCAGCCAGGTGCAATGGCTCACACTTGTAATCCCAGCACTTTGGGAGTCCAAGGTAGGAGGATCACCTGAGGTCAGGAATTCAAGACCAGCCTGGCCAACCTGGTGAAACCCCATCTCTACTAAAAAATTAGCCAGGTGTCATGGCACATGCCTATAATCCCAGCTACTTAGGAAGCCGAGGCATGAGAATCGCTTGAACCCAGGAGACAGAGGTTGCAGTGAGCTGAGATTGCACCACTGCACTCCAGCCTGGGCAACAAGAGCAAAACTCCGTCTCAAAAAAAAAAAAGAGCAGACTCAATATTTAGGAAAATTTTCAAGGCAGCAACTGAGATCCAGGTAGACTATACTGGTAATTCAAGAGACCCTTGGCTATAAGAAATTATACACACTATATGTTCATAATTTATGTGTATTTAAGCTGTATAGCAAACAAAAAAAGTAACAATAGTTGTCTTTGGATGAGTTATTTCTGTTTTTCAATGTTTCATATTTACTTCATTTTTCTCTGTGAGCAAATATTACCTTTATACTGGAAATAAGAGTTCCTTGCCATACTTGTCATACTTCTTGCCTCTTAACTATATGGAAACCAAGACTCTTCTTCTCTGATCCAAGCTGTAATCCAGATTCTTCCTTCTATTCTAATCTGTAGACTTCCTAGAGGTATTCGTCTGATAACAGTATCACAGGTTAGCCAACTACTGTCCTGTTCAGCGTCTGGTTGAATTCCTGCAGTAGATGCTGGGGAAAGATGTATGTGTTAGTAGGAAGAATGGGATAAAGCAACTGTATAACTGCTATTTTAAAACCTAGGAATTGAGGTGTCTTGTCTCCGGTTTAATCTGCATCGATGCATAGTCTTTATAAGCTATAACAGCTGCTAGGTTGTCTCTTTTCCCTCTAATTAAAACTCAGGGACTAAAGGGAGAATTGCCATTTTTAGAAGTAAATGAAAGCGGGGGGAAAGTAGGTACTTGCTTTGCTACAGAACTTTTTCTTTGTGCAATTAAATGTTGCTCCATATTATTAAGGGTTAATCATGTTTCTCTCTTCATATACTTCAACAAGCCCCTGAAAGGCATATCTGTATTACTACAATGTACCTGGAACTAAAAGCTTTTGAAACTGAAAAGTTGACACAGCCATTATCCGAAAACATGTTTATATTAATCTAGATGTTTAAAGTTGGTGGGGAGATTCCCCACTTCCTGATAAACTCTGAAATACACATCTCTTTATTTAAAGAGGAGCAAAGAGACAGATATTTTCCAAGTCATTCTGTATTTAAATGGATCAATCTCACTGAAAGCCATTGAGATTCAAAGATATTAAATATTAAAACAAAATAAATAGAGTTGGTGGGGATACAGAAGTTCATGGCATCCATTTGTTCCCATCACGTGTCACAGACCAAGTTGTTTTGCACTCTGGCTACAATGCTGAAAAGAGCTTAGAGAACCAAAAGCTTCTGGAAAGATCTCTAATGCCTGCCTTGCTCTGCTGAACTAGCCACGCCTCTCTCTCCAACTTGCATGCATAGGGACTGCTGCCTGTTTCATTTTCTGTCCTGCCAGAGGCTATGGGCAACTCTGCTACTGGAAGCGATGCACTATATTTAGGTAATCATATGCCACCCCCCCTTTTTTTTTTTACCCCCTACAGATTATTGGCTTCACTGTGATTGCAAACAAGATAAGCATGGCCACAGAAACCAGCCAGACGCTTATTGACATGATTCCTTATAGGTCAGTAATTCCACTCTTCAAGATTGCATTTCTCTTTCTGATACCCTCTCTTGGCCTCTGACCACACAGCCTGATTGATATTTTCTACTAGCAGTCTCTGGCCAAAGCAAAATTCATTTTAGAACACAGAGGTTCATGAAAGGAGAAGGGCTAGGGACAACTCCTTGGGTCTTCTCTGGTCAGCCTCTGTCTCTCTTATAGTTGAGCCAGTCCCCTTATTCAGGAAAACTGTTATATGCACTGAATACCAGAGAATCTCATGTGTTTTTTAAATAGCACATGATAGGCCTTCTGAACTACCATATCTCTCTGATTAATTCTCAAGGAGCGGACAAGAGATGCCTCGGTTTTTCTAGCCTCTCTCCTGTGGCTCTGTGTTCAGAAGATGAACGTTCCTTTTGCCTTCACAAACTTGGACTAAATTGATGCCCTACTTTTATTTATATATTTATTTTTGACACCGGGTCTCATTCTGTTGCCTAGGCTAGAGTGCAGTGCGCAATCATGGCTCACTGCAGCCTTGAATTCGCAGGCTCCAGTGATCCTCCCGCCTCAGCTCTCTGAGTAGCTGGGACCACAGGCGTGCACTGCCACGCCCCGCTAATTTTTTGCATTTTTAGTAGAGACAGCATTTTGAATGTTGCTTAGGTTAGTCTCAAAATCCTGGGCTCAAACAATCCTCCTGCCTCAGCCTCCTATAGTGCTGGGATTTCAGGCGTGAGCCACGGTGCCCGGCCAGAATTGATGCCCTTGAGCAACATTATTTTCTTACTCTGGGTAGAAAGTGATCTTCAAATAGCCTGGCATATGGAGTTCTTAAGGACTCACAATCAATTTACATTATAATTCTTACCAGTGACTATGAGGCACGGCTCTTGCTTCTGTTAGGAAATTATTTTTTTTACCCTTAATCAGATGAATCACATTAGCTAAGAAAGGCAATATACTGCAGTTTCTTGACTCACAGGGAGGCTTTTGAAGAGCATTGCCCATTTCCTCACGTTGTATAATAAGGAATCCTGTAAAGAGTGAAGCCTACTTGCTAAACTCCAGGATCACAAAATGTAGGCTTTTATTTTTTTTTCTTTTTGAGACCAGTCTTGCTCTGTCACCCAGGCTGCAGTGCAATGGCACCATCTCAGCTCACTGCAACCTCCGTCTCCCAGATTCAAGTGATTCTTCTGCTCAGCCTTCTGAGTAGCTGGAATTACAGGTGCCTGCCACCATGCCTGGCTAATGTTTGTATTTTTTGTAGAGACAGGGTTTTACCATGTTAGCCAGGCTAATCTTGAACTCCTGGATCAGGTGATCCTCCTACCTCCACCTCCCAAAGTGCTGGGATTACAGGCGTGAGTCACCACACCTGGGCAAATGTAGGCTATTTTGACACAACCAGTTTGAACTAGTCTCATATCCTACCCAGTTCTCAATGAAATCTGATGATGGCTGAATCAACTTGAAATTCCAGTCAATTAAAAAATGTGGGCAGACACCACCTAGGTACTAGGGAATACAAAGATAAGCAAGACACGGTCTCCGTCCTCAGGAAAAAGAAAATAATAACAAGAACAACAGTGGGATTGACACTTTACATATTTATATTATTTCATTTGCTCCCCACAGTAATGCTTTGAGGTAGATATTGTCTTCTTTTTTAAGCTAAGGAAACTAAGGCTTCCCATGTTTAAATTACTTAGCACATTGCTCCTCTGTGGCAGAGCTACCATTTGAACATATTTCTCCTTAATTCCAAAGTCTATAATTATAACCACTCTGTTATACTTACACAATATGCTTCTGTTATCGATGACTTCAAAACCACACAGTCAGGCTGGGCACAGAGACTCATGACTGTAATCCCAGCACTTTGGGAGGCTGAGGCAGGTGGATCACTTGAGGTCAGAAGTTCGAGACCAGCCTGGCCAACATGGTGAAACCCCGTCTCTACTAAAAATACAAAAACTAGCTGGGCATAGCAGTGTGTGCCTGTAATCACAGCTACTGGGAGGCTAAGGCAGGAGAATCACTTGAACCAGGGAGTTGGAGGTTGCAGTAAGCTGGGATCAAGCCAGGATCCAGCCTGAGCAATAGATGGAGACTATCTCAAAAAGTAAAAAAGAAAAAAGAAAAAACCCACACAGCCAAGTTTCACTTATCTCTTATCATAAAATTCAAAAGTACAGATGGACAAGTGAGCATTTCAAAAGTCTAATTTTAAGTGTTGCTTTGAGCTTTCTCTTTTATTATGTATTTATCCAGGGTTGCTAGAGAATAGTAAGATTGGACAATTTAAGTTAGCTCCTGCTGTGTCCGTGTTCCCTTTTAACCTCATTTGCTAACAAGAATTGAATGTTACAGAGAACAGAAAGGAAAAACAGTATTTTATGTTGTTATCATACTAAATATTCAAGCTTTACTAATATAGATTGGGGTAGTAAATTACATTTACTGTGTACCTCTTTAGGACAGCCACATTCTTACCTAGCTTCTTAAAAAGACAAAAATTTGATAACTTAAATAACTACCTCTAAGTATTCAGTTATGCTTCTACTTAGCTAATTACTGGGAAAATGCAAAAGAATTTGTAAGTTATAAATTATAAACAAGGAATTAAAATAGACAGTAGGGCCAGACGCAGTGGCTCATGCCTGTAATCCCAGCACTGTGGGAGGCTGAGGCAGGTGAATCACTTGAGCTCAGGATTTCAAGACCAACCTGGGCAACATGGTGGGGATTCTGTTTCTCAAAAAAAAAAAAAAAAAAAAAAAAAAAGATTAGCCAGGTGTGGTGGCATGCATCTGAAATCCTAGCTACTTGGAAGGCTGAGGTGGGAGGATTTATTGAGGAAGGTTGAGGCTGCAGTGAGCCATGATCACGCCACTGCACTCCAGCCTGGGTGATACAGCAAGACCTGGTCTCAATACAAAAAAAAAAAAGAAGTTGAAGAAGAAAAGAAGAAGACATAGTTGGATGGTGAAGAAAATGATATTTAGCACTTCGAGGTGCTAAAAGTTAATTCTTTCTACTCAAAAATAAAATTTAAAATGTAAGAACTAATAAGAAATTTTAATTAGATAAGGGATTATTTGCTTTGTGGAAATATATATCACAAAATTTCTTTTAAAATAATTTTCCCAAGAGTATTTACATGATTCATTTTATTGAATTTGGATTTTTATATAATTTATCAAAAGGAAATCAACTGTTGAGGCATACATATTTGTCTTTGATGAATGATTAAAGATAATCAAAAGAACGAATAAGCATTTCAAATAGCAAACCTTATCTAAAACACTTAGATTTTTTTTTTGACTTAGAAAGTAATCTAGAGAAATAAAAAAGGAAGCATATTTGTGCTTCCAGATTTGACTTAAAGAACTACGCCAGTATGGATCTATGGAAAAACACTACTCCCCCCAAATCATCAAGATTTCTTTTTCCTTCTATAGTCTGTTAATATTGTGCTTGATTTCTGACTGTTAAACTAATGCTTCATTCTGGAACAAACCCCACTTGATCATAGTGTATTATCCTTTTATATATTGACTTGCTAAAATGATAAGAATTTTTGCATTTATGTTTATGAAGGATATTGGCCTGAGTTTTGTTTTTCGGGTTTTTTGTTTGTTTGTTTGTTTTGTTTTGTTTTTCTTGTGCTATCTGTGTCTGGTTTTAGTGTCAGAGTATATTGATTTTTTTTTTTTTTTTTTGAGACTGAGTCTCACTCTATCACCCAGGCTGGAGTGCAGTGGTGCGATCTCTGCTCACTGCAACCTCCGCCTCCTGGGTGCAAGAGATTCTTGTGCCTCAGCCTCCAGAGTAGCTGGTATTACAGGTGCACACCACCACACCCGGCTAATTTTTTGTATTTTCAGTAGAGACAGGGTTTCACCATGTTGGTCAGGCTGGTCTCGAACTCCTGACCTCAAGTCATCCACCCACCTCGGCCTCCCAAAGTGCTGGGATTGCAGGCGTGAGTCACCATACCCAGCCATATGTTGACATTATAGAAAGACTTGGAAAGTATTGCCTCATATTCAACTTCTGGAAGAGATTCTATAAAATAGGCATCATGTCTTCCTTAAATATCCACCTATTGTTCACCTATTGGTATGGTCTCAAACAGTATCAAGAAACCATTTTTCATGAATCGTTAAGGTTTTGTCTGTTCTGCTTATTGTCATTGCTACCTGGCAAACACACTGAACTACAAGACATAACAGCATGTTCTCTCAATGGCTTTCATAACGTTTGCTGGCAGTTTTGGCAGGCTGCTGCCTCAATCACTCCACTTGTCCCTATTGTCATTAAAAAAAAAAAAAATCAGGACGGCCCAATATTAGAATAGAGTGGCAGAGATACCAAGAAAGGATTCCTCCTATCCAGAAATAATTCCACTATTCTATTCCAGCTTCCTGTTTCCTGTAATACCAGATTTCAGCCTTCTTCCCAAGATAATTTTACAAGCCATCTCCTTATCTTTAGTGAGCTCCTTTCTGCTCATATTTCTGGGCAAGAAGATTGCCAGTCTTCACAACTACAGCGTCAATTCCAACCAGGTGAGAGGACTATTACTTTCTCTGATCCTTAACTCTTTGTTCTTTAATCAAAGCCTCCTGCCAACATGAAGGCTGGAGTCTTTTTCAACTGAAGAGCCACTTGGACCATGATTTGGACAGTAATCACAAAGGATTTTTGAGAGGTGAGGGATACTTAACTTTGAGACCACTTGAATTAACCTGAGTGTTATTGCCCTAGAACAGATATGGTACAGAGAGTCCAGAAAATTATGGCATCATGTTGTTAAGTTAGGAGAGTTTCACCTTTCTTAATTTTAGCTTGCTTTCTACCAAGTCCTCCAACCACATACTGAGGTGCAATAAGAAATGCTGCAGAACATCCTATAAAAAGCCAGGGTTGGGCCAGGCACGGTGGCTCACGCCTGTAATCCCAGCACTTTGGGAGGCCAAGGCGGGCAGATTACGAGGTCAGGAGATCGAGACCATCCTGGCTAACATGGTGAAACCTAGTCTCTACTACAAAATAAAAATAAAATTAAAAATTAAAAAATTAACCAGGCGGGGTGGCAGGTGCCTGTAGTCCCAGCTACTTGGGAGGCTGAGGCAGGAGAATGGCGTGAACCCAGGAGGCGGAGCTTGCAGTGAGCCGAGATCACACCACTGCACTCCAGCCTGGGCGACAGAGTGATACTCCATCTCAACAACAACAACAACAACAGCAACAACAACAAAGCGAGGGCTGCTAATATCATACAGTTGGCCTCCCAGAAATAGTTTTTGTCTTTTAGGGAAAATCTTCAGCTACTCTGAATTTGGCCTTTTCCCTAGAACTCAAGAGGGAAATATGGAAGCAACAGGTATTCCAATATGACCTTTTTTTGTTTTGTTTTGAGACGGAGTTTTGCTCTTGTTGCCCAGGCTGGAGTGCAATGGCATGATCTTGGCTCACTGCAACCTCCACCTCCCGGGTTCAAGCGATTCTCCTGCCTCAGCCACCCAAGTAGTGGGGATTACAGGCACTCACCACCATGCCCAGCTAATTTTTGTATTTTTAGTAGAGATGAAGGTTCACCATGTTGACCAGGCTGGTCTTGAACTCCTGACCTCATGATCTGCCTGCCTCGGCCTCCCAAAGTGCTGGGATTACAGGTGTGATCCACTGCACCCAGCCAAATTTGACCTTTAGGTTAGTACATAAGGCAGGGAGAATAGCATTATGCTTCTCCCTGTCATCCTAAGTCCTGGTCATCACTTGAAAGAGAATAAAAATGCCAGAGTCTCATTTTCTCACCTTGAAAAAGCACTTTCCTTGTGATGACTAGCTAAAATGACGATTCAGTTTAATCAAGAAAATCAGATGTGCCATCCTTTCGTTATTTCTCATTTATTTTTATTTTTATTTTTATTTTTATTTTTTGAGACAGAGTTTCACTCTTGTTGCCCAGGCTGGAGTGCAGTAGTGCAATCTTGGCTCACCACAACCTCCACCTCACAGGTTCAAGCGATTCTCCTGCCTCAGCCTCCTGAGTAGCTGGGATTACAGGCATGCGCTACCACGCCTGGCAAATTTTCTATTTTTAGTAGAGATGGGGTTTCTCCATGTTAGTCAGGCTGGTCTCGAACTCCCAATCTCAGGTGATTCACCAGCCTCAGCCTCCCAAAGTGCTGAGCTTATAGGCATGAGCCACCTCGCCTAGCCTAATAATATTTCAATCTGTTATTTCAAGTGATGCAAACAACCCTATCTTCATATAAAAAAAAAAATATGCCTTCAACTCAAAATAAAATCAGCATTCTTCAACAAAGAGGGGGGCCTAAAGCATCTGCCATTTCTTTACAGGATTTAATAGCCATAGGCCTTTGCAATGTCGTCAGTTCATTTTTCAGATCTTGTGTGTTTACCGGTGCTGTTGCTAGGACTATTATCCAGGATAAATCTGGAGGAAGACAACAGGTATGTTGAAATACAATTTGATCTCTACTACATAAACATATTCATATCAATTCATATGTATATTCAGAGTAGGGAATTCAATGGGTTTAATCTTGTTGCTGTTTTAATGTTATACTTAATGGGAAAGACCTCTGGGAAGAATTTGGATTCCATGCTTGCCTTAATTTTTGCTCAGATTTTGTCTTAAAAGTTACTTGTCAATGTGGAACTTGAAAGCCATTTTCTGTTTCTTCTTTTTTTTTTTTTTGTTTTTTGAGACGGAGTCTCACTCTGTCACCCAGGCTGGAGTGCAGTGGTGCGATCTCAGCTCACTGCAAGCTCCGCCTCCTGGGTTCACGCCATTCCCCTGCCTCAGCCTCCGAGGTAGCTGGGACTACAGGCGCCCACCACTGTGCCCGGCTAAATTTTTTGTATTTTTAGTAGAGACGGGGTTTCACCGTGTTAGCCAGGATGGTCTCGATCTCCTGACCTCGTGATCCACCTGCCTTAGCCTCCCAAAGTGCTGGGATTACAGGTGTGAGCCACTGTGCCTGGCCGAAAGCCATTTTCTGTAGAAATATTATATGTGAGAGGTTTCCATATATTAGCCCACAAAACGCCACTTTCCATGTAACATACCTAAAGGATAAGAATATTCTAGGTAAACTGGCCAGGTGTGGTGGCTCACGCCTGTAATACCAACACTTTGGAAGGCCAAAGAGGGTGGATCACTTGAGGTCAGGAGTTTGAGACCAGCCTGGTTAACACGGTGAAACCCCGTCTCTACTAGAAATTAAAAAAAAAAAAAATTAGCTGTGTGTTGTGGTGCACGCATACAATTTCAGCTACCCAGGAGGCTGGCACAGGAGAATCGCTGAACCTAGGAGGCAGAGGTTGCAATGAGCTGAGATGATGCCACTGCACTCCAGCCTGGGTGGCAGAATGAGATTCCATCTCAAAAGAAAAAAAAAACGAGTATTTCTGGTAAACTTACCATCATCTGCTAATGTTTTCCCCCACTATGGGAAGATGCATTCTCACATCTAGTCTGGAAAAGCCATAATACAACTCTACACACCCTGGCAGCAAACCAAAAATTTTCCTGGCTTCCTCAAAAGGGCATGGCAAGGGGCTTTCATGACAAGAAGTCGGGTCTTTGTCTAGCAGAGCCCGGAGAATGTGTAATTGTTCTACTTTTGTATAAGAGAAAATTATCTAGGTCAGATTTTCTGCAGGTATTCTGAGTCAATAAACTAAATGTTGTAGGTATGTGTTAAGCATAACATAGAGAAAATGGTGGTCGAAAAGACTGTAGAGGCAGTGTCTAACTGCAGGCATGAAATTTTATAAGTCTAATGTTTATGAGTTTTGTTTTTTGTTTTTGGTTTTGTTTTTGTTTTGAGACACAGTCTTGTTCTGTTGCCCAGGCTGGAGTTCAGTGACGCGATCTCGGCTCACTGCAACCTCCACTTCCCAGGCTCAAGTGATTTTCCTGCCTCAGCCTCCCAAGTAGCTGGGATTATAGGCATCTGTCACGATGTCCAGCTAATTTTTGCATTTTTAGCAGAGTTGGAGTTTTACTATGTTGGCCAGGCTGGTCTTGAACTCTTGAACTCAAGTGATCTGCCCGCCTTGGCCTCCCAAAGTGCAGGGATTACAGGTGTGAACTACCGCGCCCAGCTCAGTGTTCATGAGTTTTGAACTGACTAGATAAAATTACAACATGCTAACCTGAGAGGTGTCCCATCTCAACTTTGTAGCGTGACAAAATGTCAGAGAGCTATCAGAATTGAAACTGAGGTTGCCCAGGGAATGAGTCAGCATTCAGAGGCCAGAGAAACAGTGGCAGAGGTCAAAGACAAGCTTCTGCAGAAATATAGTAAAAGGTGTAGCCATGGTCAGAAACGAATGTGTCAGCAGAATGAACAGTCAACTTTCACATGGAAAGACAGTGTCATAGTTCATGGGCAAATATGTGGTGAAGCATAAGGTAAAAGCTAATACAAGTCAGAAAGATTAGGCAGGGGTGAGAGCATGGGTATAGAGCAGGGGTGTCCAATCTTTTGGCTTCCCTGGCCCCATTGGAAGAAGGAGAATTGTCTTGGGCCACACATAAAATGCACTAACTCTAATGACAGCTGATAAGCTAAAAAAAAAAAAAAAATAGCAAAAACACTATAATATTTCAAGAAAGTTTCTGAATTTGTGTTGGGCTGCATCCAAAGCTGTCCTGGGCCACATGTGGCCCTCAGGCCTCAGGTTAGACAAGTTTGGTCTAGAATAAGACTACGTCGTACCACTTTATGTGGACTAAGTTTTGTTTGTCACAGAGCTTCTTCTGGATACATTGGCCTTTTCCACTACTGATTAACAGACAGAGAAATTTGGGCTATGTCCAAAAGAAGAGTGTTTGTACAAGCATGCAAAAACTCTGGAGTCAAAGAGACTCCAAAAAGACTGGAGAGCTTTATAAGAAGAAATGGAAATGGCTATCCCCAGAGATTAGTTCCACTAACTTTTTCTGACATGCTTTGTTTATTCAGTATATAAGCATAATGTAAATTTGAGAGACAAGATGTGCATGACTAGAAAAAAACTAAATCACAGTGCAAGGAAAATTGAGTGCAAAATGAGGACGATTTTTTAAAAGAGGCATAAATATTGCAAGGAGAATGATGGCAGAAGTGGGACTTTCATGGAGCACTGAAAGGGTTTAGGATATGTGTAGATGGAAGGAGGAAGAAGGGCTTCAGTTCAGCCTCAGAGTTGTCTTAATGGCAGGATTCTACTTGTGCGTGTAATGTGGACTGGAGGAAGAATGGCTTTGCCAACTGTACTCATTGATTCTGGGAATAGAAAAGCCAAGTTTTGGGAGGGTTTTGGTGGACAATTGCATTTCCAACCCCTGAGCAAGCCCACTTTTAGCATTTTAGCCTGTTGGAAAGAAGGTCTGCCTCAAAGGTAGCCTATGGCACTCATTTTGTTTTCCACTGCCACCTTGTTCACTTGTGCAGCACAGTTCTGCCAGTGACACCTCTCAAGGCAGTGCAGTGGCCCTCCACAGGGAGGCATGTCCCTAGGAATGCTGAAAAGCCCTCCCTGAGGCCTTGACATGCCCTTGCAAATCGCTGGCTCAAGCAGAGAATGCTGCTGATCCCTAGCCCTACACATGGCAGCTGCCCAGACTATACTCTTGAGTTCCAAATCTGGACCAGAAAAGGCCTCTGAGACTCATTCATCTTCTTCATTCCATGGGAGTGGAGTTTTCTCTTCACCTGTTATCTCTAGAGGCCTTAAGATTTTTTTTTTTTTTTTGGTAGAGACAGGGTCTCACTATGTTGTCCAAACTCCGGGCCTCAAGTGATCTTCTCACTTCGGCCCCCCAAAGTGCTAGGATTACAGGCATGAGCCACTGTGCCCCAAACTCTTGGGGGCTTTTGATTCACTCTGCCTGAGAATGCCCCTATTTCTTCAAAGTTCCTTAGGACTGCAGAAAAGAGAAACAGGGGCCTGGCTCTGAACCTCTCAAAAATAACCTGCCATCAAGGGTCACTTTGTTTTTATTTTTTATCTGGCATAGATGCAAACTGTGTATATGTGTCTAGATTTCATTTAATTTATCGCTGTTTGGAACTCATTTCCCTCCAGTGGTTGCAGCAAAACCTACTGGTCCTTCTGGCCACAGCCTCAGCGTGAGGCATTGGCAGGGCTGACCCATGGCAAAGGGGATGTGATGAGCCCTAGTGGGCCTGTGGCCAGCTGGGCTGTCCCATAGTCCATCTTTCTGCTCATCCTGTTCTTAGCACTGTGCTCCCCTGTTCTCCAAGATTAGGTTTCTTTCATTGCTCCCTGTTTGCTAAGGACCTGCCTTGCCCAGGCTCCCAGAAGAGCTTTAAAAATGGGCTATTGTAAAAGAGAGAAATGAATGTGTTGTGTTCTTTTTAGAGGAAGCCAGTGGGGCCATGGAGAGAGCCTGGATTTTGGAGTCAGATGGTCAGGGGAGGTTGAACTTGACTCCATGCTTCCTAGATGTATGTGACCTTGGGCAAATTAATTTTGCTCTCTGAGGCTCTAGTCTTCATCTGGAAATGGGGATAAGACAAACTTGTCCATTGTGAGAATTAAATTAGATGCTAATGGGTACCTGTCACTTAAGAGTTCAAAAATCATCACTTCTACCCCAAGACCCAAGTGCCTGGGCAGGTGTCCATCATCTGCTCTTCTGCTTCATGGAACCCCCTGTACATGGACCAATTGATGGCTGAGGGTCTGCATGTTGCTTGTGGCTGTGGCTGTGGCTATGGGGACTCACATGGCTTTGACTCTCTGGAGAGAAGGCAGAGTCAGTCTTCGTTCAAGAAAGTCTGGAAAAGTGATGGAAAATCTGGTCAGAAAAACAAAGCATGCATGAGATGTAAAGCAGACAGACAGTGCTTGCTCTCATCAGACCCTGTTCAGGCACTGAGGCTGAGCTTCTGAGAGCCATCGAGCACCTTCCTGAGGCACAATGCCACTGAGGATGGTCCTCTGATCCCAAAGCCCATTCCGATGACTGTACAGCCAAGAGAGACACAATTATTGGCAGGCTTCCAACCCTCTCTGAGCAGTTAATTTTATGGGATTTGGTGTCTAGTTTGTGCTCATTTTGACCTAGGTTTTTGTTGTTGTTGTTGTTGTTTTGAGATGGAGTTTTGCTCTTGTTGCCCTGGCTAGAGTGCATTGGTGCAGTCTTGGCTCACTGCAACCTCTGCCTACCAGGTACAAGCAATTCTCCTGCCTCAGCCTCCCAAGTAGCTGGGATTACAGGCACCTGCCACTATGCCCAGCTAATATTTTTTATTTTTAGTAGAGATGGTGTTTCACCATGTTGTCCAGGCTGGTCTCAAACTCCTGACCTCAGGTAATCTGCCTGGCTTGGCCTTCCAAAGTGCTGGGATTACAGGTGTGAGCCACCACACCTGGCCTAACCTAGTTTTATACAACTTATTGTGCTGTGTGCCTGCCTTTGTTTCCTTAAAAATAATCAAAGAATCTTGGAGAAAAAAAGTGGCAGAAAAGAAAAGGCCTGATATAGATTTCCTGTGCTAATGAAAATAGTTTTCTTCTATAGCATCAGCAAAGGCCAATTGAAGCTAGAGGCAGAAGTTAGATCCAGCAACAGGCTAACATGTCACCTGGCTGGAGAGGCTTTGGGGTTACCTGTCTCAGTTCCACAGTGTCTGAAATGTTTGCCATCAGAGCTTTCTGAGTTTCAGTTATGGTGATCCATTTTCCTGAGTCCTTCCTACATACACTACTCTCATGTGATTCAGCCTTTCCATATCAGGCCACTCACTTTAGCTGTGAATCAGCTGGGACGGGGAAAGAAAGAAGAAGGACATTGATTGCATTGCTATTATTTTCAGCAATACATTTATATGGCAAATAGCAATGAGTAGTGAGAGGGAACCCAGTGGGAAGATGTGTTTTCTCCCCCCATGTAAAAAATACAGAGAAAAATCAGAGAATCATTGCTGAGTGGTCCTTTGGTAGATTAGAATTGAGAGACTCCCTCCGTTCTTGCTTTTCTGTGCCCTTGTTTTGATTTGTGGCTACAGTTTTGCCCCATCCCCTATTCCCATCACAGTGGAAAATGACACTGGTTTCTATTATTTTTATTACTAGGGGCTTACAAAATGGAAATTTACCAATAGAGGATATAATGAGTTCAGGACTATGCAGACAGCATTGGGCTTATCAAGGAAACTATGCTTCTTAGTTTTCCACCTTTATTTTGCCAAGTGAGAATCACTGCTTACCAAGAGACACTGAGCCCAGAGTAGTCAACCCAACTGGGATAGGATCCAGAACTGCTATATACAGACTTGACTCATGTTTGTAGCTTTTTCTTTGTTTCTTTCCTTTTGATGGCCCTGAAGCAGAGAGAAACTAAAGCAGGAAAATGGGAAGTGATTATCTTTGTGTGAAGATGAAGCTCCACTGAAGCTGCTAGATGGGCAGTTACCCAAGCAGCAAACAGGAGAGTGACGGGTGGGAAATTTGTTTACATGGGAAGTAGGATGCTTGGGATTTTAGGGCTGACATTGAGGAGCTACTAGGGCTTTTCTTTCCTTTTCTTGAGATGGAGTCTCGCTCTGTCGCCAGGCTGGAGTGCAGTGGTGCGATCGTGGCTCGCTGCAATCTCTGTCTTCAAGTGATTCTCCTCCCTCAGCCTCCCAAGTAGCTGGAATTACAGGCGTGTGCCACCACGCCCAGCTAATTTTTGTATTTTTAGGAGAGACGGGGTTTCACCATGTTGGCCAGGATGGTCTCCATGTTTTGACCTCGTGATCTGCCCGCCTCAGCCTCCCAAAGTGCTAGGATTACAGGTGTGAGCCACCGCGCCCGGCCAACTAGGGCTTTTCTAAATTGTGCAAGGAGAGGTTAAACTTAGGAGGAGATGCAAATCAGATTTTAGAATTCATATTCACAGCACAGAGCAGTGGCAGTAAAGATTCAAATGCCCAGTACAATGTGGAACTTTTCAGGGAGCGTCTTTCCATTCATTCAGGCAGTATTTATTGAGTATCTAGTATGTGTTTAGCACTTTGATAAGACTTGAAAATGTCAGTTCAACAAAAATACACTTGGGCTGAACTCAACTCCTTTTAAGAAAAACTGACATACTTCTCACCAAGCAGAAGGCCTCAGTTGCAGACAGGGACCAATACATTCCTGATGGTTTCTCTCCAACTGGCTCTGTCTCCTCAGTTTGCATCTCTGGTAGGCGCAGGTGTGATGCTGCTCCTGATGGTGAAGATGGGACACTTTTTCTACACACTGCCAAATGTAAGTAGAACTGATCAAATAACTAAGTCAACAATGACCAGGGCTCTGGATTGCTCCTTGGTGTGTGTGTGCGTGTGCAGGGGGCATCTCCGAGGAGAATTGCATTTGGATTATCCCCAATGGTTGCTCCAGCCTATCTCTAGTCCCTTTCATTCAAACTAATAGTATCTGCATCACAGGGTTAAGGTTAAATGATGTGATATATATATATACACACACACACACATATTTATGTATAAGATCTATATGGTGTGTCGATAGATAGATGTAATAGTATTGGGCCTATAGTAAACACTCAAGAAACATTAGTTATAGGGCCGGGCACCATGGCTGGCACCTGTAATCCCAGCACTTTGGGAGGCCAAGGTGGGCAGATTACCTGAAGTCAGGAGTACAAGACCCGCCTTGCCAACATGGAGAAACCCCGTTTCTACTAAAAATACAAAAATTAGCTGGTCATGGTGGTGCGTGCCTATAATCCCAGCTACTTGAGGGGCTGAGGCAGGAGAATCTCTTGAACCTGGGAGGCAGAGATTGCAGTGAGCCAAGATCCCACCACTGCACTCAAACCTGGGCTACAGAGCAAGACTGCATCTGAAAAAAAAAAAAAAAGCATTAGTTATAGGCCAAGAGTGGTGTAATCCTAGCACTCTGAGAGGCCAAGTTGGGCAGATGACTTGAGATCAGGAGTTCAAGATCAGCCAGGCCAACATGGCAAAACCCTGTCTCTACTAAAAATACAAAAATTAGCTGGATAAGGTGGCAGATGCCTGTAATCCCAGCCACTCCAGAAGCTGAGGCAGGGAATCACTTGAATTTGGGAGGCTGCAGTGAGCTGAGGTCATGCCATTGCACTCCAGCCTGGGTGACTGAGTGAGACTGTCTCAGTAAATAAATAAATAAATGTTATTATTATTATAATTAAATCATCTTTTTATTGCTTAAGCTATAAAGTAAGTTTCATAAGGATTCAGTGAAAAATGACCAAAATAGACTTCAGATGCCACACCAACATGGGCTTGGAAACTCACTGTGCATTCATGCCATCTGTTTTCCTACACTGCTTCCAGAAGGCCTTGTTCTGCATTTGTGTGAACTCAGTCTTCCCATTGCTGCCACACTGCCTCTTGATTAGTTCACAACACTAGAAGGCAGGTCTGAAAGTTGTGTCTTAACTCAGTCTTCAGCTAGGATGCCTCTATATACAAATGTGTCATTTCTTCCCTTTGTGTGAAACTGAGCACTTTGTAGTTAGAGATGCCAGGTTTGTTAATTACTAGCTATAATCCTTCTGTTCTTAAGTTACAGTAGGACTATACTAAATGACCATCATCTCCTTTTAAGTTTTCTTCATGTTCCTGTTAGCCATTTTTATATAGTACTTAGGGAGGTGAGAGAAGGTTTATTTGTGGATGTAGCAGCTTGGTTACACACCAAGGTGGCTGTCCCTGAAGCTGGGGTGGTTGTAAATGTGATCTCCATCCTTCTGAATGCTTCCTTTCCACCTGGTGAATAGCAGATTTCAGTAGAGCACCCACAAGGCTGCTGCTGCCTTCTGCTCATATGATTCACGGACCTTGGAGCCAAGGCATGGAATCGATGCAAGGAGGGTGGAACTAGTAAGCTCACATTGACACGCAAGCGGTCCTCTGATTCCCAGTAGAGGTCATCTCCAGTTTCCACAGCACCTTTGTTGTTATCACTGTTGGAATCTATTTTAGGAGGGCCACTCACTAATTTACTTTAGACATGGATATTTTTTCTTTACAACTAAATGAAGCAGAATTTTAACATTCCAAACAAAAATGATCAGAGTTCACTGAAGGGTAGTGATAAAAGTTGGGACTCCTTTATTATAAACATGTTGGGGACAGAACAGCCCTTGCTTTTGGCTGCCATGTTACATCACATTACTTTTATAGCACCTAGTTAGCATGTTTCTGAGTGAGCAGTTGTGATACAAGAAGATCAATGGAATAGTTGAATTACTGTAACAATAAGGTTCTGTGAGTACTAAGCTATAAATGACTTCTTCCTTTCTTGAAAAACTGTGACTAGTTGCAAAACCCTTGTTAAGAGTCATTAGTAGAGCATTCAGGCTAGGATCTCAACTAGTTACAAGAGGACCAACACAAATTTTGAAAAACATGATACAAAATAATATATTCAATATTATTCCAATTGTGTGTGGAAGAAAAACAGAACATACCAGTGGTTATCTCTGGGATAATGGAAATTATGTATGAGTTTACCTCATCTTTATACCATGAGCATGTTTCACCTTAATATTTAAAAGGATAAAAATGTTGTTGCATATTATTTTATGAAAAGATTTGCTTCCTCTCCATACACCCTGCCTCATGTCAAAAACCTTTCAAAAACCCTACGAGGTTGAGTTTCTTTTCCTTCCCACCATATCTCTTCAAACTGAAGGAAGTTTGGAGATTCTGGACTGGAAGGAAGATAGCATAGTGGCAAAGATGGTATGGTGGGAAAGAATTTCTGCCAACTTCATCTTTGCTTTTCCCTCCTCTACTGACCTATTGTGTCTAACAGGTCACTGGATACCCTCAGAAAGCCAGAGTAAGCATGGACTCAGCCATTCCTCATGGTAGGATTAGTTCTAATTCCCAGGAAGAGAATATAGAGGAGAGGACAGCTAGGAAAGGGCTAAGAAATGAAACCAATACAGGAATTTCATGACCACAAGAAAATCTTTTTTTTTTTTTTTTTTGAGATGGGAGTCTCCCTCTGTTGCCCAGGCTGGAGTGCAGTGGCATGATCTCAGCTCAGCTCAGCTCACTTCAACCTCCGCCTCCCAGGTTCAAGCGATTTTCCTACCTCAGCCTCCGGAGTAGCTGGGATTACAGGCACCTGCCACCACGCCTGGCTAATTTTTGCATTTTTAGTAGAGACGGGGTTTCGCCATGTTGGCCAGGCTGGTCTTGAACTCCTGACCTCAGGTGATCCACCCACCTCAGCCTCCCAAAGTGCTGGGATTACAGGTGTGAGCAAAAATGTTTCTTTTTTTTTTCTTTTTGAATTGAAGTTTCACTCTCGTTGCCCAGGCTGGAGTGCAATGGTGCAATCTTGGCTCATGGCAACCTCTGCCTCCCAGATTCAAGCCATTCTCCTGCCTCAGCCTCCTGAGTAGCTGGGATTACAGGCATGTGCCATCATACCCAGCTAACTTTTTTGTATTTTTAGTAGAGATGGGCTTTCTCCATATTGGTCAGGCTGGTCTCAAACGCCCGACCTCAGGTGATTCCACCCGCCTCGGCCTCCCAAAGTGCTGGGATTACAGGCGTGAGCCACCGCGCCCAGCCAGGTGTGAGCAAAAATGTTTCTTAAAAGTAGGTTAAATTCTACTTTGAAGCCCTGACGATTTTTATATCCTTATGTGCATAAATCTTCATTTTCTCATATTTAGGAAACTTTCTTTCCATTATAAAAGTAAACATGCTCATTTTCAAAACTTTAGAAAATGCAAAATAGATTAAAATGTCATTCACAATCACAAATAAAACAACCATTAACATTTTGGCATCTATCCAA
Source organism: Colobus angolensis palliatus (assembly GCF_000951035.1). Taxonomy (NCBI): domain Eukaryota; kingdom Metazoa; phylum Chordata; class Mammalia; order Primates; family Cercopithecidae; genus Colobus; species Colobus angolensis. The sequence continues at coordinate 11,356,585 of NW_012115599.1, forward strand.
CCAATATTATTTTCTATAAATGGATATCACTTTGCATAGCTGTAACCTAACTGTACAATTTTATATTTGTTTTTATTTAATAGATAGCATGATACTTCATTCTATAACATTTAACATTATTGGAAAATTAGGTTGTCTACATTTTTGTTATAAATAACAATGAGTAATTTTGTATGTCTACTTTTTTTTTTTGAGACAGGGTCTCATTCTCTTGCCCAGACTGTAGAGCAGTGGCCCAATCTCAGCTCACCGCAACCTCTGCCTCCCAGGCTCAAGGAATTCTCCTACCTCGGCCTCCCCAGTAGCTGGGATTACAGGCGCATGCCACTACTGCCCAGCTAATTTTTGTATTTTTAGTAGAGACGAGGTTTCACTGTGTTGGCCAGGCTGGTCTCGAACTCCTGACCTCAAATTATCCACCCACCTTGGCTTCCCAAAGTGCTGGGATTACAGGCATGAGCCACCATACCTGGCACATCTACAGTTTTCTAGATTTAAGATTTTTTTTTTTGAGACAGAGTCTCTGTCACCCAGGCTGGAGTACAGTGGTGTGATCTTGGCTCACTGCAACCTCCACCTCCCAGGTTCAAGTGATTCTCATGCCTCAGCCTCCTGAGTAGCTGAGATTACAGGCATGTACCACCATGCCCAGCTAATTTTTGTATTTGTAGTGGAGACAGGTTTTTGCCACATTGGCTAAATTGGTCTGAAACTCCTGGCTTCAAGACATCTGCCTGCCTCAGACTCCCAAAGTGCTGGGATTACAGACATGAGCCACTGTGTCTGGCCAAGATTTAGGATAAATTTCTAAAAGTAAAACAAAGATTTTGTGTGAAAACATATCAGCATTTCTGGATATATTATCAAGTGATTTTCCCAAAGGGCACTGCCCTATTATACTCAAAAACCATGTATAAATGGTATTATCAGTGCTTTTATTTTATTTTTTTGAGACAGGGTCTTGCTCCTTCACTGGGCTGGAGTGCAGCGGCACAATCACAGCTCACTGCAACCTCCATCTCCCAGGCTTAAGTGATCCTCCCACCTCAGTCTCCCGAGTAGCTGGGACTATAGTCGCATGCCACCACACCTGGTTAATTTAATTTTTTTTTTTTTTTTGTAGAGATGGCATCTCACTATGTCACCCAGGCTGGTCTCAAACTCCTGGGCTCAAGTGATCCTCCTGCCTCAGCCTCACAAAGTGCTAGGATTACAGGCATGAGCCACCACACTTGGCTATCAGTATTTTAAATTTGCTCATTTAATTTGATAAACAAAATGGTATTTCATTAGTGAAATCATTACAGTATATTATGATTCAACATGAAGAAAAGCCCAGTTGGAATTGTTTTAGAGTTTCTGTGAGTGTAAGTTCTCTTAATTTATCATCCCATCTGAGAATGGTTTCTAGATAATGTAGATAACAGATATGTCAAGCAAACCAGACAAGGCAAGGCCAAGTAGCCAAAGGCACCAGCTCCCATGGGTCTTGTTCCACACACCAAAAGTAACCCAGAAACAGAAGGGGATAGATGACTATAACCTTTAGCTATACCTGGTGAGATGTCAGAGCCCTGGCACCTGCGAGTGGTTGACTTGTGGGTTGGGAAAAAGAATTTACTGACAATAGTATAGGTTTGAAAAAGGAAAGTTTATTAGAAGTTTATTAGAAGGGAAGAACACTGCAAAAGGATGCAGTGAGGCGCCTCAGCAAGAGGACTGAGTGCGCTGTGGTGGAAGTTTTCCTTAGGAGCATTTGTGGACCTTAAGGCGGGAGCTTAGGGTTGTAAAACGAGTTTCAGCACAGTATTCCAGAGATGTATAGAAATTTTTTTTACTTACAAAAGTTGAAAGAGGCCTGGAATCACATGCCAATTTTAGATATTAGGGAAGTTTGATTACTTCTAAATTCCTAGATAAGGAGTTTTGCCTCCGGATGGCCTGTTGGATGGTCATTAGGTGGTCTTTGCTCCCTTCTGTATTGCTCAGATAAGAAGTTTTTGTCTGTGGGGCCTGTTCAATGCTAAGGAGGTGATTTTCGCTTTCCTCAAGTTACTCTTTCTCTCACTGTCTATGAGAGTAATGAACTATCTGAATCTACAAGGGGCCATTGTCAGCTTTCCTGGCTGAATCAGTCATGCCTTGACCTTGGCCTGAACTTGCCTTGTGTTTTTGGCAAATTAAGGAGGAGCGCAAAGAAAAATGTAGAGACAAAATTACCCGTGAGTGATGGCATGCACCTGTAGTCCCAGCTACTTGGGAGGTTGAGTGGGGAGGACGTCTTGAGCCCAGGAGTTTGAGGCTGCAGTGAGCTATGATGGCACGCCACTGTACTCCAGCCTGGGCAAGAGCAAGACCCTGTCTCAAAAAGGAAAAGAAAAGAGAAACGAAGAGAAAATTTATTTGATTGGACAATGAGTTGGAACATAGACATGGTATTCATATAAAACATCAATGCAAAATATCTCAAAGTGGCAAGGCTAACTTTTTGTGATTCCGTGGTGGGGATTTATGAGTTTTACACCCCAAAGGGAATATGAACCAGGATTTATCTTTTCCCCTCAGGCTGTGCTGGCTGGTATCATTCTGAGCAACGTTGTTCCCTACCTTGAAACCATTTCTAACCTACCCAGTCTGTGGAGGCAGGACCAATATGACTGTGTGAGTGTAGACGCCCTGGTTGAGGAAGGGGAGGGCAGAAGGGAGGTTGGAGAGAGGGAGAAAGAACAAACAAAAGAGATCTGCCATGGACCTAAAGAACACAAACAGCTCTTTGATGCCTAGTACTCCAGTTTTGCTTTACAAAGGAGAGTCAGGGTTGTTGGTGCAAGAAAACACGAAGACCTCATTCCAACTATGCAAAATTAAATGAAAGGGATTAAGTGGCTACAGTTACACCCAAATCTAGCGAAAAGGATTTGTCATTCATTGCATATTTGAATGACTTTTTTTGTGTTGTTTTGTTTTGAGACGGAGTCTCGCTCTGTCGCCCAGGCTGGAGTGCAGTGGTGCAATCTCAGCTCACTGCAAGCTCCACCTCCCGGGTTCGCGCCATTCTCCTGCCTCAGCCTCCTGAGTAGCTGGGACTACAGGCGCCTGCCACCACGCCTGGTTAATTTTTGTATTTTTAGTAGAGACAGGGTTTCACCATATTGACCAGGCTGGTCTCAAACTCCGGACCTTGTGATCTGCCCGCCTCGGCCTCCCAAAGTTCTGGGATTACAGGCGTGAGCCACCACGCCCAGCCTTGAATGACTTTTAATCCAGTAAATACATTTTAGGATATGAGTCTCCAATCCCAATAAGAGAAGGAGGTATCTTGTCAGGCAGAATAACTGCTGGAGCACACTGCTTCTCTCTGGAGCACAAAACCAGAGGTCAGAAAGCGGAAACAGCAAGAAATAAAAGGTGGAGGATAGAATGTGATGAGAGGAGGACCCAGGAGAACAGAGAAATATAAAAGGGGGTAACTTTTGGAGCCAGATCCCCGAGGAGCTAACAGGGGATGTGTACACTGCACAGATAGAGTTGCTATTCCAGAAGAGGCATAACACTTCAAACAGGATGGAAGAGAATAAGGAAACGTTGAGTACAGATACTGACAAGTGGCAGGTGGTGAGGAAAGTAGATATTTAAGGGAATTTCAGCCTATTTTTCTTCTGTGTAGATGAAGTAATGGAGAAGGTGCTGGGGTAGGGACTTGAAAAGGATGGTAAAGATTTGCAACAACCCTTATAGGTCTTAAAATAACAACTACCATTTGGTGAGTATGCTAGTTGGTTTTGCAAATGGTATTCCTAATCTCAACAAAGCCTATAAGGTAGACATTATTACTATTTTGCACATGAGGAAATTGAAATTTTGAGAGAGATTTGAAGACAGAGGCGACCAGGGATGCATAAAAGAATTGCTAGGCATCCTTGAGGGTCCCAGTTCATGTGGCTGTGGAATATTTCTCTAAAGCCCAGGTGTAGTAAGGGAGAGGGTGAAGGTGAGTTGAGAAACAGGACTGATCATTTTCTCAGTTGTACTTGTTTCCATGATCTTCCTTTTTCCCTCATTCCTTTTTCCATAAGGTTCTTTGGATGATGACATTCTCATCTTCAATTTTCCTGGGACTGGACATTGGACTAATTATCTCAGTAGTTTCTGCTTTCTTCATCACCACTGTTCGTTCACACAGGTACTTTGCCTCAGGTAATAGGAGGTTAACAAGGCAAGGTAAGGCAACTCTGACCTAAAGGCAAGTGCATTTCCTTTCAGAGCTAAGATTCTTCTCCTGGGTCAAATACCTAACACCAACATTTATAGAAGCGTCAATGATTATCGGGAGGTAAGAATCCAAATCGGTCCCATTTCTCTGCCCAAGGGATAGGGTGGGCCCCATCTCATGCTCAGTTTTTCTACAAAATCCCTTGCCATTGTTTCCTGCACTGCAGATACACATTTACAAAGGAGGGGGATGTGATGTACACTGGTAGAGATGGGTCCCTTTGGTTTTGTTTTTTTTTGGAGACAGAGTCTTGCTCTGTCACCCAAGCTGGACAGTGCAGTGGCTCGATCTCGGTTCACTGCAACTTCCACCTCCCAGGTTCAAGAAATTCTCCTGCCTCAGCATCCCCAGTAGCTGGGATTACAGGCATGCCCCATCATACCCCACTAATTTTTTGTATTTTAGTAGAGATGGGGTTTCACTATGTTGCCCAAGCTGGTCTTGGACTCCTGAGCTCAGGCAATCTGCTTGCCTCAGCCTTCCAGAGTGCTAGGATTACAGGCATGACTCACCACGCCTGGCCAAGACGGGTTCTTAAGTAGCTAAATTCTTATAGTATTGCAGCCAGTTAAAGATTATTTGTAAATGTACTTTAAGGAGAGTTCGGCCAAGAAAAAGAGAGGAGTAAGGAAATGGAGGGTGAAAGAAGACAGCAGGAAAAGCAGAGGGTGAAAATGAGAGGAAATAATTTTCTAGGTTTTGTCTCTAATAAAGAAGAATACAGGCCGGGTGCGTTGGCTCATACCTGTAATTCCAGCACTTTGGGAGGCCAGGCGTTTGAGACCAGTGTGGCTAACATGGTGAAACCCCGTCTCTACTAAAAATGAAAAATTAGCAGGGCATGACGGCAGGTGCCTGTAATCCCAGCTACTCAGGAGGCTGAGGCAGGAGAATTGCTCGAACCCGAGAGGTGGAAGTTGCAGTGAGCCAAGATCACGCCATTGCACTCCAGCCTGGGCGACAGAGTGAGACTCTGTCTCAAAAAAAACAAAATAAAAAATAAAAAAGAAGAATACAGACTCTAGGAGCTTCTAAGGATATATTATTCTTGCTCCATAAAAGAACTGAGAAATTTCCCTCAACTTCACATTTTGTCTTGCAGATCATCACCATTCCTGGGGTGAAAATCTTCCAGTGCTGCAGCTCAATTACATTTGTAAATGTTTACTACCTAAAGCATAAGCTGTTAAAAGAGGTAACTGCCCTCCTGCCTGCCTTTCTTTCTTGACCTGCCCATCTGCCCCCCGCACTGGCATCCCTCTCCCACTCTTTCACCTTCCGTTCCACCATTCTCCCTCTGGATGAAACCTCTCATGTCTTTCAGGTTGATATGGTAAGGGTGCCTCTTAAAGAAGAAGAAATTTTCAGCTTGTTTAATTCAAGTGACACCAGCCTACAGGGAGAAAAGATTTGCAGGTGCTTCTGCAACTGTGATGATCTGCAGCCACTGCCCAGGGTTAGAAATGCCTTTTCTTTCCTGTATTTTTCTCCATACTTTATAAAGAAGTACGCTAGTCATTTCTTAAAGAAAAAAAAAAAAGTCAAAACCACTAAGGGATTTTGACTTTTAGATGGACCATGGAGAATTCAGAAATTAAGATACAAGGTTCCTCTCACCTTGGCGGCTTGACTGGAAAAAAAGAAAGGCACAAAGATCCCCCTTGAGGTTCAGGTTTTCACATGAAAGTAGGTGGGAAGTGTTCTGACTTCTACTGGATGACCAGTGACCAGAATACAGTTTGCCTGTTGAGACTGAAATAGCTGTATCTATTTCCCTGGCTTTCAGCTGCCTAGCTTTAGATTTCTGAAAATAAGTGACTTAAAGATTGTTTTCTGATTCCAACTAGGGCAGGGTCAAGGTTGCTGTACTTCTCAAGGGTCTGCCAGGGTCTCCTGATGTCTTCCTGTGGCCAAGAAAATGATGATGGGAGATGGGGGAAAGGAGCGGGGAGGATGAGCACAGGCTGCTATTTCAGAAGGGAATTTTACAGCATTTGAAGGTTATTTTCACTGATGAGAATTACAGAGTGTTCATTATTTCCAACCTGGACTTGGTATAAATAGTCCCTTCCCCCAGAGCAGGATTGCTGATTTCTAGCTTTTGGGTATTTCGGCAATCACCTAGTCTATAGCACAAGTTCCGGAGGGGCAGCTCTCTCTATACACAAAGATTTATATCCTCCCCCACAACACACACACACACACACAAACGCCTCCACCTGCCACGCAGGTGCTTGCATCCACTGAGCATCCACTCTTGTTCCCACACATTCTAATGGAGCATAGGTTTTACCGAGCTACTGAGACGGGGTTTCACCATGTTGGCCAGGCTAGTCTCCAACTCCTGACCTCAGACGATCCACCCGCCTCAGCCTCCCAAAGTGCTGGGATTACAGAGGTGAGCCACCACACCTGGCTTGTTTATTTTCTTCCATAATAGTGGTATATCTTAAAATTGACAAAATATATATGCAATATAGCATATAGCTGTCTTTTAAATTGTATGTTTAGATTCTAACAGTCTTGAGTAGCTGGGATTACAGGTATGTGCCACCATGCCTGGCTAATTTTGTATTTTTAGTAGAGATGGGGTTTCACCATATTGGTCAGGCTGGTCTTGAACTCCAGACCTCAGGTGATCCACCCACCTTGGCCTCCCAAAGTGCTGGGATTACAGGTGTGAGCCACCGCACCCGGCTAGATTCTAACAGCTCTTAAGACTTCAAGTAAGGGGAGACTGGCATAAGCTCAAAAGCCAGAAAAACTTTATAGTAGCAACGGACTATGCTGGGAAATTTATGAGAGAATTTTGGATTGATGTTGGATAGGAAAAAAAAAAGAGGATTCCCACTCCATGGACAGGCTTGGACAGACACCAAGGTAGAAATAAATGTGGGGCTCTTAGGATAAGAGGCTTAGCCTGGGAAGTAAGGTCAGGAAGATAAGACATGAGGGGATTGTAAGAAAGATAAGAATGTAGAGTAGGCCGGGCATGGTGGCTCACGCCTGTAATCCCAGCACTTTGGGAGGCTGAGGCGGGCAGATTACAAGGTCAGGAGATCGAGACCATCCTGGCTAACACAGTGAAACCCTGTCTCTACTAAAGAACACAAAAAATTAGCCGAGTGTAGTGGCGAGTGCCTATAGTCCCAGCTACTCGGGAGGCTGAGGCAGGAGAATGGCGTGA
>NW_012115599.1:11364519-11364992 GCF_000951035.1 Colobus angolensis palliatus
TGACCTTGGGAACAGCTCTCTCCTTTGAACTGCAAACTGCAGCATTAGCATCTATCCACACCACTTTTCTTTTCTTTTCCGCTATACAATATATACTACCTCATATTGTTTTTAGCTTTAAATTTTAAAAATTTATTTAACAAGAAACATTGTTAGAATAACATTAAAAAAAAAAAAATAGAAACATCGCCCAGAATTACAACACTCTAGCAAAGGAATTCTTCTCATTATTCCATGTGCCTTATAGTTCTCGTCCATATATATTCTTACTTATCATTTTTTTGTGAGATGGAGTTTTGCTCTTGTTACCCAGGCTGGAGTGCGACAGCGTGACCTTGGCTCACCACAAACTCTGCTTCCTTGGTTCAAGCAATTTTCCTGCCTCAGCCTCCCAAGTAGCTGGGATTACAGCCATTCACCACCCCACCCAGCTAATTTTGTATTTTTAATAGAGATGTGGTTTCTCCATGTTG
>NW_012115599.1:11370852-11377053 GCF_000951035.1 Colobus angolensis palliatus
TTGATCTCTTTTTTTCTGAGATGGAGTCTCGCTCTATCACCCAGGCTGGAGTGCAGTGGCGCAATCTCAGCTCCCTGTAACCTCTACCTCCCAGGTTCAAGCAATTCTCTTGCCTCAGACTCCTGAGTAGCTGGAATTACAGGCGCATGGCACCATGCCTGGCTAATTTTGTTGCTCAATCTGGAGTGTAGTGGTGTGGTCACAGCTCACTGCAGCCTTGACCTCCCAGGCTCAAGCGATCCTCTCACCTCAGCCTCCCGAGTACCTGGGACAATAGGTGTATGCCAGCTTTTTTTTTTTTTTTTTTGGCGGGGTGTGGGGGACAAGGCGCAACAGGGTCTCACTCTGTCACCCAGGCTGGAGTGTGCATTGGTGCAATCTTGGCTCACTGCAACCTTCACCTCCCAGGCTCAAGCAATCCTCCCACCTCAGCCTCCCCAGTAGGTGGGACTACAGGCTCACCAACACACCCAGTTTGTTTTTGGGTTTTTTTTTGTATTTTTTGTAGAGATAGGTTTTTGCCATGTTGCCCAGGGTGGTTTCGAACTGCTGAGCTCAAGGGATCCACCTGCTTCGACCTTCCCCCTGCACATCCCCTTCCAAAATGCTGGAATTATAGGCTTGAGCCATCACACCCAGGCTTCAAGTGCTTTTTGTCTTCTTAAGGAAGTCTGAAAGGAGACTGTTGCACTGATAAAGGAAGGGGATGCTGAGACGAGGGACTGATGGGGAAAAAATACTTCACACAAAGTATTAGTAGGCACTGGAGACTAACTAGGACCCAAGGATGAGGTAAAAGGGTAAAACAAAGATGTTTTAAGTCTGACTCACTGGGACAGTGATGAAATCAGAAGTTGGGAGGGGGGTGTCGTGGGTGGTGAAGATGAGGAAAGATGACTGCAGTGGCTTCAGTTGTGAGCTTGAAGTGACAGATATCCAAGTAAAAAATGTACAGTACCTACTCTCAGGAGAAGTTTCATGAGAGAGGGACATGAGCTGGCAGAGACAAGAAATAGCATCGTTGCAAGTCCTTCCAGCCCTTGTTGGTGTCTTACCATAGCCCTCCCTTAACTCTGTCGTCCCAGATTCTTTACACAGAGCGATTTGAAAATAAACTGGATCCCAACACATCCTCTGTTAACCTGATTCACTGCTCACATTTTGAGAGCATGAACACAAGCCAAACTGCATCTGAAGACCAAGTGCCATACACGGTATCATCCATGTCTCAGAAGAATCAAGGGCAACAATATGAGGAGGTGGAGAAAGTTTGGCTTCCTAATTCATCAAGAAACAGCTCGCCAGGACTGCCTGATGTGGCAGAAAGCCAGGGAAGGAGATCACTCATCCCTTACTCAGATGCATCTCTACTGCCCAGTGTCCACACCATCATCCTGGACTTCTCCATGGTACACTATGTGGATTCACGGGGGTTAGTCGTATTAAGACAGGTAAGTACTGGGGTGGCCTTAGCAGGAGCTCTGATCCCCCTCCTACCATCCCAACCCTACCCTGATCCTGATTGAATTCTGTTAGTCATTGATCAGCTGTTATGTGACTGCTAGGCCACCAGAATCTTGGACACTGAATGCCAACATATAAGATCAATCAAAATAAAAATAGAATGAACCAATTCCTTTCTTTTTTTTTTTTTTTTTTGAGATAGAGCCTTGCTGTGTTGCCCAGGCTGGATTGTAGTGGTGCAATCTCAGCTCACTACAACCTCTGCCTCCCAGGTTCAAGAGTTTCTCCTGCCTCAGCCTCCTGAGTAGCTGGAACTACAGGCATGTGTCACCACATCCTGCTAATTTTTGTATTTTTGGTAGAGACGGGGTTTCACCACATTGGCCAGGCTGGTCTGAAGCTCCTAACCTCAAGTGATCCGCCCGCCTTGGCCTACCAAAGTTCTGGGATTACAGGTGTGCCACCACGCCCAGCCTAAAATGAACCAGTTCTGATGTACTGAGCTGCGATTGGTTTGGTAAGCACAGAACATTATTATTTCTCAAGAAATGAAAAACAGGACACTCTGAACTTCATTGAAACAGCAGTCTGTGCCACACCTAGTAACTCCCAGAACATCCTGGGAGTCAGCTGCAAATCTCTTCAAGGTGTAGGTCTGAATGCTTCAGAAAAAAAGCAGCTCACCAGGAATTCTCCATGGTTCAGCTGCTCTGAGCCAGCACTGTAAAAGGCACTGGGCTGTGTTGTACTCGAGTTTGAAGAGGGTGGGATGAAATGACACCTCAAACTTGGGGCTGCCTGTCCAGTACCTGCAGGGTCTTCCCCACTTCCTTCCACACCCACACATCTTCAGGTGAAAAGGACAGGGATGATTTTGCCTTCAAAAGCTGTGACCCTGGTCCTGACTTCTTTTCTATTCTTGGGTTTCTCTGGCAGCTCTCTTTTCTCTCCCTCCTATATGGTACAGACAGTTTAGGTGCACAGCTAACCATATTGATGTCATTGTTTAATGCCTCGTAAGTATAATAGTCCTTTTTTAGCCAGCTTATCTCAGTTTGCAGCACTCTCTCTCCCTCTTGGTGATGGCGCAGGTTTGAACATCCTGAACACTAATGGTGTTTGAGTGCTTCTTTTGAGATTTGTGCCTTTGGATGGTTTTCCTTCTTTCATCCTCAGATCCTATTTTGTCATATTTTCTTACTCCTAAGGGAATACGACTGCCTTTTAAGTGAGTCCAGCTTCTCTTTGGTCTGGAGCAAAAGGAAGCTTTTCATAGCAGAAAGAACTCTGGTTTGCAGTCTGGGATGTATGCTCTGTCTTGACTCACTGTCCATCTGACCCGAGGCAAGTTACTAGATTGAACTGGGTCTCGGTTTCCTTATCTACAAAATGAGAGGTTTGGAAGAGATTAAGAGCTTTTCCATGCATGAGATCCTTTTATTTTTCAACTCCGTTTTCTGACTCAATTATACTTCGATAATCTCTTGTTATTTGGGCTTTTCCATCTTAGATTATTCTACTGGGCTATGTTCTCCCCTTCTGGTCTTGGGCTGTAGTTGTTACTTTAGATTTTATTCAACCCACGTTGCTGTCTACTATGTGCCAGACCGAGTTGGGCACATGTATATACACTATCTCATGTAATTTTCACACCTGCCTTGAGAGACAGGCCATACTTTCCCCTAAGAGCCTGAGGCTCACAGCTCATAAGTGGCCTGTCCAACATTGAAACTTTAAGCATCTGACTTTATATCATACTTTTTTTCTGTTCCATGGTATAGTTGTGCCATTGTCTCCCTTGCTCCTCCTCCTTTTATAGAGGCACCATATGTTCTGGTCCTTGGCAGCACCCACCCACACCTGGCCCATGTTGATGACTTTCTGTTCATCCCTAACATGGAGACAATGTTAGACACCTTTAGCTTTCAGCCTTCAGAGATTCATGGTGTACTTTTGTACTCTAAAATGCAGGTTTCTTCATTTCCTTTGTAATTGTGTATGCTACCTTATTGGAAGAAATCATTCTATTTACTTTATAATTGAAAACCAGAACCTAAGAAAAATCCATCAGTCCATTCCTTTTTTTTTTTTTTTCTTTTTTTTGAGATAGCCTCTCACTCTGTCACCTAGGCTGGAGTGCAGTGGCATGATCTCGGCTCACAGCAATTTCCGCTTCCTGGGTTCAAGTGATTCTTCTGCCTCAGTCTCTCGAGTAGCCGGGACTACAGGCACGCACCACCACACTCGGATAATTCTTGTATTTTTAGTAGAGATGGGGTTTCACCATATTGGCCAGGCTGGTCTCGAACTCCTGGCCTCATGATCCACTTGTCTTGGCCTCCCAAACTGTTGGGATTACAGGCATGAGCCACCATGCCTGGCTTACCCATCAATCCATTCTTATTGGAGACAACCACTCAGATTAAAGTTCTTCCTAATTCATGGGACTTTCCTTTTCCAGCGTTTGTCATTTAGAGTCTGTTGTTGCCCTTTGGCAAATGACTTTGTGATTTGCCATATGATCAAGAATGACTTTGTTTCCTCTTGGTAGTGAAAGAAGCAGAGTTTGTTTCTTTTGACACTTTAACTTAGTGCTCAGGGTTAGTGTCTACTCAGTGTTAAGTACTAAGGTCAATATTGATTTGCTTTGAAGTGAACTTCAAAAATGGAGTGCAGTGGCACGATCTCAGCTCAGACAAAGCCTTCTTATACTGATTTTCTCTCTCCCTGCAGATATGCAATGCCTTTCAAAATGCCAACATTTTGATACTCATTGCAGGGTGTCACTGTGAGTATCCTTCTTCACCCTATGAGAGGGCTGTTTTGTATCCTGGGCCCTCTGCTCCCCACGTATCTGACATTGTGTATGTTCTGGGTTTGGTTTGTAGCTTCCATAGTCAGGGCATTTGAGAGGAATGATTTCTTTGATGCTGGCATCACCAAGACCCAGCTGTTCCTCAGCGTTCACGACGCCGTGCTGTTTGCCTTATCAAGGAAGGTTATAGACTCCTCCGAATTAAGCATCGATGAATCTGAGACAGTGATACGGGAAACCTACTCAGAAACAGAGAAGGTCGGACAAACAGACAAAGCATGGGGTTGGGGGAAGGGATTGAGGTCGGCGGGGGGGATGGGTGAGGGGTGGGTGGGGGCTGGGAGTCAGGATACCTGATCAGATAGATTAATAATGTCCAGGAAAGGTATTTAGTATGGCTGTACCAGAATCTGAGATGTTGAAATGCTCCCTTACCACTTGGTAAATAGCAGTGGATCTGAGCAGCCAAGTGTCCTCACTGTCATGGCATCAGGGTTCCATTCAAGAAATTTCCCTAACTGAAGAGGTTTGCCCAACCCAGCATAGACCTCAAGGATCCTTCTACAGCATTCTTGGTTAGTGTCTATTACCAGTTGCTGAATATTTTAAATATCTCCCTTAGCTACACCTTTAGAATTCCTCCCCACCCCACCCACTCTTGAGATGAATAAACTAATGAACTAGCAGAGATTCAGATCTCTAATCTTGTCTAATACCTCAGCTTTATTACCTTCACACTGTAATATGAGATTTACTCAACCTGATCAAATGCAAAGGAGAATAATATATAAGTCTGAATTTTCAGCCTTTTATTAATACAGAGACCTGGCTGGGTGCAGTGGCTCGCGCCTGTAATCCTAGCACTATGGGAGGCCAAGGTGGGTGGATCACAAGGTCAGGAGTTCAAGACCATCTTAGCCAACAAGGTGAAACCCCATCTCTGCTAGAACTACAAAAATTAGCCAGGTATGGTGGCAGGCGCCTATAATCCCAGCTGTTTGGGTGGTTGAGGCAGGAGAATTGCTTGAACCCAGGAGGCGGAGGTTGCAGTGAGCCAAGATCATGCCACTGCACTCCAGCCTGGGCAACAGAGTGAGACTCTGTCTAAAAAAATTAAAAAATAAAAAAATACTGAGACCTGGGCCCACTTCAGCATTTTCAAATCAGTACCTGTGTAGGTTAAAGGTTTCCAAAAAAAAAGAAAAAAAGGAAATTAAAACAGACGGGCACTAAAATATTATCTAATATTATCTAATGACTAGAAATTATTAAACAAAGCCTAGTTGATGAAATGAGACACCACATCTGAAACAAGGACCAGGCATGGTGGCTCACACCTGTAATCCCAGCACTTTGGTAGGCCAACATGGGCGAATCACTAGGTCAGGAGATCAAGACCATCCTGGCTAACATGGTGAACCCCGTCTCTACTAAAAATACAAAAAAATTAGCCAGGCGTGGTGGCATGCACCTGTTATCCCAGCACTTTGGGAGGCCGAGACAGGCGGATCACTTGAGGTCAGGAGTTCAAAACCAGCCTGGCCAACATGGTGAAACCCTGTCTCTACTAAAAATGCAAAAAATTAGCCGGGTGAGGTGGCACGCACCTGTAGTCCCAGCTACCTGGGAGACTGAGTCAGGAGAATTGCTTGAACCCAGGAGGCAGAGATTGCAGTGAGCCGAGATCACGCCACTGCACTCCAGCCTGGGTGACAGAGCGAGACTCTGTCTAAAAACAGAACAAAACAGAACAAAACAACAACAACAACAAACACACACAACTAGTTAACTGGTAGTTAATAAAAAACAACTAGTTAATAGTTAATTAGTAATAACTAATTATTAGTATTATAACTAATAATTAGTAATAATTATTAACTAATTGGTTTGAATTATGCCATCTGCTTTTTTTTTTTTTTTTT
>NW_012115599.1:11377618-11397591 GCF_000951035.1 Colobus angolensis palliatus
TTTTTTTTTTATTTTTGAGACAGAGCCTCACTCCGTCACCCAGGCTGGAGTGCAATGGCGTGGTCTCGGCTCACTGCAACCTCTGCCTCCCGGGTTCAAGTGATTCTCCCTCCTCAGGCTCCCAGGTAGCTGGGACTACAGGCGCCTGCCACCACACCCCGCTAATTTTTGTATTTTTAGTAGAGACGGGGTTTCACTATGTTGGCCAGGCTGGTCTCAAACTCCTGACCTCATGATCCACCCGCCTCAGCCTCCCAAAGTGCTGGGATTACAGGTGTAAGCCACTGCACCCAGCCTTAATCTTTATTTTTTATCTATATATCTAACCATTTTGGGCTATGTACCATCTATCTTAGTTCATTAGTCCTACTATAACAAAATATCTGAGACTGGGTAATTTATACTTAGTAGATATTTATTTCTCACAGTTCTGAATGTGAGAAGTCCAAGATCAAGGTCCTGGCAGTTTCAGTGTCTGCTGAAGGCTTGTTCCATCTTCTCTCAGCAGCATCCCCACATATCAGAAGGTGGAAGGACAAAAGTGCCTATGCTAGCTCCCTCCAACCCTTTTATAAGGCACTAATCCATTCACAAGGGCAGAGCCCTTATGACTTAATTGCTCCCAAAAGGCCTCACCTCTTAATACCATCACAATGTGGATTAAGTTTCAACATGGATTTTGGAAGTCACACATGCAAATCATAGCACCATCCAACTATCTATTGAATAAGCCTTCTTTCCCCTACTGATATGTTATTTTCATAAAATATTATATTCTTATGAAAACTAAACTGTATTTCTAGCTTATTTGTGGATTTCATTGTTCTGTATAGGTTCAGTATCACAGTGTTTTTTGTTTTTGTTTTTGCTTTTTTTTTTGAGACAGTCTCACTCTGTCGCCCAGTCTGGAATGCAGTCTGGATCTCGGCTCACTGCAACCTCCACCTTCCAGGTTCAAGTGATTCTCCTGCCTCAGCCTCCTGAGTAGCTGGGATTACAGGCGTGCACCACCACACCTGGCTAATTTTTGTATTTTTAGTAGAGACAAGGTTTCACCATGTTGCCCAGGCTGGTCTCAAACTCCTGACCTCAGGTGATCTGCCCACCTCAGCCTCCCAAAATCTTGGGATTACAGATGTGAGCCACCACGCCTGGCTATCACACTGTTTTTATTGCTATTGCTGTATAATACACTTTAACATTTGGTTAAGAAGTCCTATGTCATCAGTGTTCTATTTCAAAATTTGCTAAGTCATTCTCACCAATTTATTCTTCCAAACCAATGTTTGAATCTTTTGTCAGGTCTCCACCCCACAAAAACAAATCTTATTGAAATAATCATTAGAGTTGTATTAGAAATATAAAATCACTTGAGAATTTATATCTTTATAGTATTCATTCTTCTTATCCAGAAACATAAACTGTCTCTACATTTACTGTCTTCTTAAATGTTTCATTCATGGTAAGGTTTTGTGACTTTCTTCACATAGGAAAATCCTAGATACTTTATACGTTTTACTTTTTTGTTTTTTTGAGACAGGTGTCACTCTGTCACCCAGGCTGAAGTGCAGTGGCATGATCACAGTGCACCGCAGCCTCGGCCTCTCAGGCTCAAGCAATCCTCCAACCTCAACCTCCTGAGTATTTGGGAGTACAGACGCACACCACTATGCCCAGCTAATATTTATATTTTTCACAGAGATGGGGTTTTGCCATGTTGCCCAGGCTGGTCTTGAACTCCTGGGCTCAAGCAATCCACCCACCTCCACCTCCCAAAGTGCTGGGATTACAGACATGAGCCACCACACCTGGCCATTTCCATTATATTTTCTAACTGGTAATTGCTAACATATAGAAAACTCATTGGTTTTTATTAAATTATTTGGCTACCTTTGTGAATCATTTTACTATTCCTAAGAGGTTTCACTGTTAATTCCTTTGGGTTTTCCAAATAGGAAAATATTTTGTAAAAATAATACTAATCTCTTATGTTCCAATTGTTAGAATTCTTATTTCAATATCACGTATTATTGCACTAACTAAACTTCTCAGAACAATTTAAGTCATACTGATGAATCTTGTCTTACTCCTGAATTTAATGAGGATTCTTGTGTGTCTCTATTAAGATTAGTGGTGGCCAGGTGTGGTGGCTCACGCCTGCAATCCTAGCACTTTGAGATGCCAAAGCAGGCGGGATCACTTGAGGCCAGGAGTTTGAGACCAGCCTGGCCAACATGGCAAAACCCCGTCTCTATTAAAAATACAAAAAAATTAACTGGGCGTGGTGGTACGCGCCTATAACCCCAGCTACACAGGAGGCCAAGGCACGAGAATCACTTTAACCCAGGAAGCGGAGGTTGCAGTGGGCTGAGATCGTGCCACTGCACTCCAGCCTGGACGACAGAGTGAGACCCTGCCTCAAAAAAAGTTAAAAAATAAAAGACTAGTGGTGACAGCTGGTTTAAGATGGACATATCAGCTAGGCGTAGTGACTCATGCCTGTAATGCCAGCACTTTGGGAGACTGAGGCAGAAGAATCACTTGAGGCCAGGACTTTCAGAGCAACCTGGACAACATAGTGAGACACTATCTTGAAAAAAAAATTAATTAATTAATAATCAGCCAGGTATGATGGTGCATACCTGTAATCCTAGCTACTTGGGAGCTTGAGGCAGGAGGATTGCTTGAGTCCAGTAGTTTAAGGTCACAGTGAGCTTTGATTTTGCCACTGCACTCCAGTCTGGATGACAGAGTTTTAAAAAAGTATTTTCCTAATGTACTAACATTCTTATATTAAGACTTGGTATTGAATATGTCAATTGTTTTCTGCTATTTAAGATAGGGAAGACTAGGAGAGTAGCAAGTTCTATTTCATGTGTATTGAATTCAAAATGCCTGGGCCGGGTGTGGCCTCACGCCTGTAATCCCAGCACTTTGGGAGGCGAGGCAGGTGGATCCCTTGAGGCCAGGAGTTCGAGATTAGCCTGGCCAACGTGGTGAATCCTCTTCTCAACTAAAAATACAAAAATTAGTTAGGTGTGGTGGCGCACGCCTGTCATTCCAGCTACTTGAGAGCCTGAGGCAGGAGAATCACTTGAACCTGGGAGGCAGAGGTTGCAGTGAGCCAAGATCATGCCACTGTACTCCAGCCTAGGCAACAGAACAATATTCAAAATAAAATAAAATAAAATAAAATAAATAAAAATAAAGGTTGCCTATTAAACATTCAAATGGAGATGTCAAGAATGGAAGTGAATATATGAACCTACAGATCAGGGAAGGGTTATAATTAAAGAATCATCAGCATCAGCATACAGATGGTAACGAAAATTATAGGCCCAAAATAAAAGTCCCTAAGGAGAGAGCATAGAGAAGAGAAAGGTCCCAGGATCAAGCGCTGGGGCGTACCAACGTCTAGAAGTCCAGTAGAAGTAGAGGGGACAGCAGAGAGACCAAGAAGCAGCAACCAGGAAGGAACGAGGAAAAGCAGAAGAGTGTCATATGGTGGTTGAGAAGAAAATGTTTCAGGAAAGGTGAAGTGATTAATTTGGAGGAATGGTGCTACAGGCTGATTCAAGACTTATGCAAGGCCTGTGAGTGCCTGCTATGTGACAAGCTCAGTGTCTGCTACTAGGGATATCAAGAACCAGGCCCTGTCATATATCACAAACTTAGAGTCTAGTAAGGAGTAGGTTTGTAAATAAATAAAGCACATTACTAGTACTATGATGAAAGTGTGAATGAGGTGTAGCTGGAACACAAAAGAAGATATGGTCCTGCCTGGTCATCTTAGCTCTGAATCTGGGGTGATGACTAAGTGCATGTGGACAAGATGGAGGAGGACAAGTCAGGCAAAGGTAGCGGCATGCACAAAGCTGAGCAGTAGTCAGGCAACTCTGGGTAACTTTATGGTGAGAGCAAAGGGCGGGGACCACAGCTGGAATAAAGCTAAAGAAGAATGGCAAGAGGCCAGGTCACACACAGCCGTATATGCCCTGTCAAGGATTGCACTGGGGGTTGGCAAGACAAGTAAGATCAAGAAGACAAGATGTTTCAGAATGTTGTTAAGTCCATTGCTGTTTTAAATGGTTGCTCTGAAATCCTGTCTAGCTAGAAAAGCCAGAGAAATTCTAAGTTGGAAATTGATTGAGTCTGAAGAATAGTGAGTAACTGAGAAACCAGAGGTTAGAAGGAAGATGAAAAGCAGACTTATGGATGATATCATTGGCATTTTGAAGAAAAATTTTTAAAAATTTTTAATAAAAAATAAATAAAGGCTGGGTGCAGTGGCTCATGCCTGTAATCCCAGCACTTTGGGAGGCTGAGGCGGGCAGATCACTTGAGTTCAGGAGTTCAAGACCAGCTTGGCCAACATGGTGAAACCCTGTTTCTACTAAAAATACAAAAATTAGCCAGTCATGGTGTTGCATATCTGTAGTCCCAACTACCTGGGAGGCTGAGGCAAGAGAATCACTTAAATTCAGGAAGTAGAGGTTGCAGTGAGTCAAGATCATGCCACTGCACTCCAGTCTGGGCAACAGAGCAAGATTCTGTGTCAAAATTAATAACAATAATAAAAAGAAAAGTAGACTTAGGCAAGAAATATTTTCTACTCTGCAAGGAACCCATGGTTCTGGTACCTTAAGTCCTATTGTATTCTAAATTCCTTGACTGCTCAAAGATGAAAAGTCTGGGTTTTGTTTGTTTGTTTTTTTGTGACAAAGTCTCACTCTGTTGCTCAGGCTGGAGTGCAGTGATGCAAACACAGCTCACTGCAGTCTCGGCCTCAAGCGATCCTCCTGCCTCAGCCTCCTGGGTAGCCAGAACTACAGGCATGTGCCATCATGCCCAGCTAGTTTTTAAAATTATTATTATTATTATTTGTAAAGATAGAAGTTTCACTATGTTGCCCAGGCTGACCTTGAACTCCTGGGCTAAAGTGATTCTCCTGCCCCAGCCTCCCAAAGTGCTGGGATTAAAGGTATGAGCCACTGCGTTCAGCAGAAAGTTAAATTTAATTAGAAATTTTAACCTACCTAATTGTATTTCAGAATGACAACTCAACATATAAAATGAGCAGCAGTTTTCTAGGAAGTCAAAAAAATGTAAGTCCAGGCTTCACCAAGATCCAACAGCCCATAGAAGAGGAGTCGGAGTTGGATTTGGAACTGGAGTCAGAACAAGAGGCTGGGCTGGGTCTGGACCTAGACCTGGATCGGGAACTGGAGCCTGAGTCAGAGCTGGAGCCTGAAATGGAGCCCAGGGCTGAGACTGAGACTGAGACCGAGAACGAGATGGAGCCCCAGCCTGAGACTGAGCCCGAGATGGAGCCTGACCCCAAATCTAGGCCAAGAGCTCACACTTTCCCTCAGCAGCATTACTGGCCTATGTATCATCCGCGTATGGCTTCCACCCAGTCTCAGACTCAGCCTCGGACATGGTCAGTGGAAAGAAGACGCCATCCTATGGACTCATACTCACCGGAGGGCAACAGCAATGAAGATGTCTAGGAGATGAACTGGAAATAAGGGGTCGGATAATCCTGGCAAATCCTCCTACCCAAAAGGGGTCAATTGTCCAGAGACCTAGATTGGATATGAACTAGCAGTACTTCCTTCCTGACTGTGACTCCTACCACCTGCTGGCCTTCTTCTTTGTTCTGCACTGGGATCACACTCCCAGATCACATTACTAAATGCCAACAATTATCTCTTAATTCCCTATCCAGGCTCCCCTCATTTCACCTTCAGCATATATTCTAGTCATGAATTTCCTTCTTCACACACCCCACATCTCCGGGCTTTGTGCCAGACCATCTCTAACTTAATCCTTTCATCCCTGTTCCCCTTTCTCCAAAGAGATGAAGCTCAAATAAAATGCATAACTCTAGTAACATTTGGATCCTTCCTGCACCTTCTCCCTTCTCTGTATTCTGTATCCTGAAGGAAATGTCAAATGAGAGGGATCCCAGAAGGGAGTGGACATGGTGGAGAAGAGATGAACAAGAGAAAAAAAAATTAAGTAGCATTTGTATTTTATATGCAAGGTATCTTCCCTGTACTGATAGGGGAAATGGGGAAAACAGGTAGGTTAATCCAGGTCAAAAGTAAGCCAGCCTGTGAGACTCGTAGTACACGGTCCTGCTAAGCTGAGAGCACTTTTGCTGTCATTCTCAGAGGTCAAGATCTTATCCTGCCACTGGTTTCATAAGGCCAATTAGCTGTACCAACTGATGGGAATTCCCTTTGTGAGTTCCCTTTCTGGAACTCTCCCTGGGGTTCAGATTCACATTCACCATTGCTTCTTTCTTACAAGTTTTTAAGATATAGGCAATTTGGAATCTGTACTCTTGGTGCACTGAGGAGTTAAAATCTGTGACAGCCACAACCAGCCTAGAAGTTGGAAAAGTCAGTCATTACTAGTTTTGTCCAAATCCATTCAAAAAATTTCCCCCTTCCCCATTTAAAATATGTCTAGTATTAAAGTATGACTAGAAGAAAAATATAGACCCCTGGACAAAGGTATATGAAATCCTGAATTTTATTTCCAGCTCAAAAAACATGACTCCTCCTGCTTGGGTACTCCATTTATCTTGTTAAGTGAAATAAATCTTAGTTAAAATATAGATTTCTTTTATCATAAAGATAGCATATGCATTCACCCATTGTAGAAGCATTTTGTTAAGCATCTGCTACATGCGTAGCATCTTGAACTGTGAGGTAGGTAAAATAATATTATCCTAATTTATACATGCATAAAACTGAGATATAATGTGCAACATGACCTTGTAAATACAGAAAGAGGTACGGGCCAAAGTCACAAGCTTCATTGTTTCATGTTTACTGAACACATTTATTGAAGGCCTACTCTGTGCTAAGCACTGTCCCAGGTGCTGAAGATACAGGATGGGTATAGAACAGATGACAAAAATAATTACAAGTTGTGAAAAGTAATAAATTACAAATTGTGAAGGTGAAACACAAGAAACTCTTGGGGCATGTATCAAGAGGACCTGATCTAGTCTTGAGTCTCAAGGAAGTTCTTCCTAAGGCAATGACATATGACTTGAGATCTGAAGGATGAGTAGGAGTTAGGCTTAAAGTAAATTCCAATGATTGCTAGAAGGGCAGGACCAAATGGGAACCCAAGAGCAGTGGCCATGGATGAGAACATCTGGGGCACAACTAGATGGAGCCTATGATACCAAGGGCTCAACTAGAAATGTCAAACTGGGAATAAGTTGTCAGGATGGCAGGGACAGGCACAGAAATCTGCCAAAGCCAAGGAAATATTTCATATTTATAACAGGAGACTAAGAAGTGCACAGAGAGTCCATTTTCTGCGGGTTGCTGCCTTCTCACTCCAGTTCCCTTCTAGTCCCATGTGTCCATTAGAGTAAAGTCTGTAAACAGAGAATCAATGGCTTCTGATACTTGTGCCATTAAGTCATAGAGTCTAGACTTGGGTCCCTTCTGCTACAACTGCAACGAGGCTGTATTAGTCTGTTTTCACACTGCTATAAAGATACTACCTGAGACTAGGTAATTTATAAAGAAAGGAGGTGTATTGGACCATTTTCATGCTACCAATAAAGACATATCTGAGACTGGGAAGAAAAAGGTTTAATTGAACTTACAGTTCCACATGGCTTGGGAGGCCTCAGAATCATGGCAGGAGGTGAAAGGCACTTCTTACATGGTGGTGGCAAGAGAAAATAGGAAGAAGCAAAAGCGGAAACCCCTGATAAAACCATCAGATCTCGTGAGACTATTCACTATCATGAGAATAGCATGGGAAAGACCGGCCCCCATGATTCAATTACCTCCCCCTGGGTCCCTCCCATAGCACGTGGGAATTCTGGGAGATATAATTAAAGTTGAGATTTGATGGGGACACAGCCTCCAACAAACCATTCCACCCCTGACCCCTCTAAATCTCATGTCCTCAAGTTTCAAAACAAATCATGGCTTACCAACAGTCCCCCAAAGTCTTAACTCATTGCAGCATTAACACAAAAGTCCACAGTCCAAAGTCTCATCGGAGACAAGGCAAGTCCCTTCCCCCTATGAGCCTGTAAAATCGAAAGCAAGCTAGTTACTTCCTAGATATAACGGGAGTACAGGTATTAGGTAAATACAGCCATTCCAAATGGGAGAAATTGGCCAAAACGAAGGGTGTACAGGGCCTATGCAAGTCCAAAATCCAGCGGGGCAGTCAAATTTCAAAGCTCCAAAATTATCTCCTTTGACTCCAGGTCTCACATCCAGGTTATGCAAGAGGTGGGTTCCCATGGTCTTGGGCAACCCCACCCCTGTGGCTATGGAGGGTACAGCCTCCCTCCTGGCTGCATTCATGGGCTAGTGTTGAGTGTCTGCAGCTTTTCCAGGTGCACGGTGCAAGCTGTCAGTGGATCTACCAATCCGGGGTCTGGGGGATGGTGGCCCTCTTCTCACAGCTCCACTAGACAGTGCCCCAGTAGGGACTCTGTGTGAGGGCTCCAATCCTACATTTCCCTTCTGCACTGCCCTAGCAGAGATTTTCCATGAGGGCCCTACCCCTATAGCAATCTTTTGCCTGGGCATCCAGGCATTTCCATACATCTTCTGAAATCCAGGCAGAGGTTCCCAAACCTCAGTTCTTGACTTCTGTGCACCCACAGGCTCAACACCATGTGGAAGCTGCCAAGGCTTGGGACTTCCACCCTCTGAAGCCACAGCCCAAGCTCTATGTTGGCCCCTTTCAGCCATGACCAGGGCAGCTGGGACACAGGGCACCAAGTCTCTAGGCTGCGCATAGCACAGGGACCTAGGCCCAACCCATGAAACCACATTTTCTTCCTGGGCCTCCAGGCCTGTGACTGGAGGGGCTGCTGTGAAGGTCTCTGACACGGCCTGGAGACCTTTTCCCGATGGTCTTGGGGATTAACATTAGGCTCCTTGCTACTTATGCAAATTTCTGCTGCCAGCTTGGATTTCTCTCCAGAAAATTAGTTTTTCTTTTCTATCACACTGTCAGACTGCAAATTTTCTGAACTTTTATGCTCTGCTTCTTTTATAAAACTGAATGCCTTTAACAGTACCCAAGTCACCTCTTGAATGCTTTGCTACTCAGAAATTTCTTCTGCCAGATACCCTAAATCATCTCTGTCAAGTTCAAAGTTCCACAAATCTCTAGGGCAGGGGCAAAATGCCACCAGTCTCTTTGTTAAAACATAACAAGAGTCACCTTTGTTCCAGTTCCCAACAAGTTCCTCATCTCCATCTGAGACCACCTCAGCCTGGACCTTATTGTTCATGTCACTATCAGCATTTGTTGGGCAGCATTCAACAAATCTCTAGGGAGCTCCAAATTTTCCCACATTTTCTTGTCTTTTTCTGAGCCCTCCAAACTGTTCCAACCTCTGCCTGTTACCCAGTTCCAAAGTCGCGTCAACATTTTCAGGTATCTTTTCAGCAGCACCCCACTCTACTAGTACTAATTTACTGTATTAGTCTGTTTTCATGTTGCTGGTAAAGACATATCTGAGACTGGGAAGAAAAAGAGGTTTAACTGAACTTACAGTTCCACATGGCTTGGGAGACTTCAGAATCATGGGAGGAGGCAAAAGGCACTTCTTACATGGTGGTGGCAAGAGAAAATGAGGAGAATGCAAAAGCGGTAACCCCTGATAAAACCATCAGATCTTGTAAGACTTATTCACTATCATAAGAATAGCACAGGAAAGACCGGCCCCCATGATTCAATTACCTCCCACTGGGTCCCTCCCACAACACGTGGGAATTCTGGGATATACAATTAAAGTTGAGATTTGGTGGGAACACAGCCAAACTATATCAGGAGGTTTAATTGACTTACAGTTCCACATGGCTGGGGAGGCCTCAGGGAACTTACAATTATGGTGGAAGGCAAAGGGGAAGCAGTCACCTTCTTCACAAGGTGGCAGGAGAGAGCAAAAGGGGAGCTGCCAAACACTTTTAAAACCATCAGCTCTCGTGAAAACTCACTGTCACGGGAACAGCATGGAGGAAACTGCCCCCACGGTCCAATCACCTCCCACCAGGTCCCTCCCATGTGGCGACTGCAGTTCGGATTACAGTTCAAGATGAGATTTGGATGGGGACACAGAGCCAAACCATATTAATGGTTAAATATTGGCTTTGATGCGTGACCTCAGAAAGACCAACCAGATGCTTGGACTATACTCTGTCTTTTAAAAATACTCTGGTATAAACCCATAGCATCGAGCCCCTCCCAAAGTAATCAAATAAGGAAAATTGATTAACACGTTATAAATAGTATAGCACTAAAGAAAGGGTAAAGTGATTAACAATTCAAAGGCTAAGTCTTCCAACACGGAGATCACCTGAAATTCTAAGCCATTTCAAACTTTACCAAATGGTATAGTTTGGATTAGTTAGCTCACTTCTCGCAGCACGGTCATCATGGTTTTCCCTCTCCAATAAGAAACTGGAGAAAAATTCTAAAGGCTGCAAAATGGGTAAAGAATAAGTTGGAAAGTATGAATGTCTTGGAAGCACAAATACTTTCATTACTTTCCCTCAAAACAGCTTGTGTTCTACAGTAAATGGCAGTTGAGGTATGATTTTCATATGTGACTATCTAAGTGGATTCCATAGTACTGCAAAATAGTAGGTTTGAAAGAGACTGTCAAAAAATAAAGTGACCCCAGGTAGCTGTCTCTGTATGTGTTAAATGTCACAAAGTCCAAGGACTCAACTATATTGCATCTAGATGTGACTCATTAGCAGAGGTAGAGAAAGTAATGGCATAATCCAAGGTTATTAATGATCACAGGGCCATAGAATCTCAGTGCTTGGAAGGACCACAAGGGTTGACTAGTCAAATTACCCATCTAATCTCTTACAATTTAATTAAACATTTATTGGAATGCTCACCATATCCTAGATACTATGGGTTTTAGTAATCTATTGCTTACATAATAAACCACCCCAAAATTCAGTAGTTTAAAACAATAATCATGCCTTTGCTAATAATTCTGCAATTTAGGTTGGGTTTAGCTGGGTCCATTTTTTTAATAATTTTTTAGTTTTGCAGCTGGGCCTGTTCTTTTATTTTTGTAAAGACAGGGTCTTGCTATGTTGCCCAGGCCAGTCTCAAACTCCTGGCCTCAAGTGATCTTCCCACATCAGCCTCCCAAACTGCTGGGATTATAGGCATGAGCTACCACACTCTGCCCCCAGATATTTTTTATACCTGCTTGATTGAGTCTTCAGATGTAGAACTCATGAATATAGAGGGCTGACTCCACATAGTACCACCTATAAAGTAATTACGCCAAAAAAATGAACCTGAATATTATCAGTCATCTAGATCTGGTAGATTGAAGTAAATACAAGGAGCAGAGGAACATGTTAAATAACACTAGGAGAATCCAATTAGTAGAATCCAAAAAATTCAACAGAACAAATGAATCAGTTTCTTTAACAACTAAGATGAAAAACAGCTGGGCATGGTGGTATGTGCCTATAGTCCCAGCAACTTGGGAGGCTGACACAGGAGGATCGCTTGAGCCCAGGAGTTAGAGACCAGCCTGGGCAACATAGAAAGACCACATATTTAAAAAAAAAAAAAATGAAAAACAAACATAACAACAACAAAAACAAAGAGGGAGGAGGAACCTATAAACCAGGAGACTTAAGAGTTACATCAACTACATGCAATGCATGGACCTTGTTTGAATCCTATGTGAACTAATTAACTGGAAAAGAACATAAGAAAACTTCTACTTTTGAATAAAATGTAGTAGGAAGTGACAGTTTATCACTTTATATCAAGAAGAAAAACATGGGCTGGGCATCGTGACTCATGCATATAATCCCAACACTTTGGTAGGTTTAGGCAGGAGGATCACTTGAGCTCAGGAACTTGAGACCAGCCTGGGCAACATGGTGAGACCCTGTGTCTTAAAAAAAAAAAAAAAAAAAAAAAGTGAAAAAAGAACGAATTATAACAATCATATTTTGAAAGATATTGGAGAACTGTGGAAGCAAAGAAGATTAAAAGAAATAAAAGTTAAGAGAGAAAAGATTCCTTTCCAGGGAAGTTGAGATTATTGGCCATTTTCTTTCTTAGGGGTTTGTATTAGTCTGCTTTTACGCTGCTGATAAAGACATACCTCAGACTGGGCAATTTACAAAGGAAAGAGGTTTAATGGAGAACTCACAGTTCCACATGGCTAGAGAAGCCTCAAGATTATGACAGAAGGCAAAGAAGAGCAAGCCACATCTTACATGGATGGCAGCAGGTAAAGAGAGAGCTTGTGCAGGGAAACTCCCGTTTCCTGAAACCATCAGATCTCGTGAGACCCATTCACTGTCACAAGAACAGTACGGGAAAGACCCACTCCCCTAATTCAATCATCTTCCACTAGGTCCCTCCCACAACACCTGGGAATTATGGGAGCTACAAGATTTGGGTGGGGACACAGAGCCAAACCATATCAGGGTTATTTGCTGAGTTTGGGTAAGTGCTAAAGATCAGGCTTTCCTTTGGCACAGTGAACCTTCTGATAGCCACATGGCTGTCACTGACTGCTGTTCTACTCAAGACATCTGCTGAGTGCCAGGGCCACTCAGGAGACTAGAGATTGGCCTGCAAAGGCAAAATGAAGTTTCCTACAGTCTGAAAATGCTTAGGAGACAAAGTACCACCATGGAAAGAGGCCATAAGCACACACAGAGTCTTCCCCTTGAAACATTTAAAACCAGAAGCAGGCTGAGTCTAACTAATGTCAGAGCATAGCTCAATTCCTGATTGAATTGAGATTATAACTGCCTCACCTTATTTGCCTTATTAGGCAAATAAAAAAAAGTGTATATCCTATCTTGGGGGCAGTAACACTGACTTCAGTTTATGGTTTTGTTTTGTTTTGTTTTTTTGTTTGAGACGGAGTCTTGCTCTGTCGCCCAGGCTGGAGCGCAGTGGCGCTCTCTCGGCTCACTGCAAGCTCCGCCTCCCAGGTTCACGCCATTCTCCTGCCTCAGTCTCCCAATTAGCTGGGACTACAGGCACCCGCCACCATGCCTGGCTAATTTTTTGTATTTTTTAGTAGAGATGGGGTTTCACCGTGTTAGCCAGGACAGTCTCGATCTCCTGACCTCGTGATCTGCCCGCCTCGGCCTCCCAGAGTGCTGGGATTACAGGCGTGAGCCACTGTGCCCGGCCCAGTTTTGTTTTTAAACAACATTCAGTATATAGTTAGAAACAATCACAAGACACATGAAGAGGCAGGCAAAGTATCTGATAATTAAGAAAAATTATATAATAGAAGCAGTCCCACAGATGATCCAGGTGTTAGAATTAGCAGTCAAGGACTTCAGAATAATGATCATAAGTATGTTAAAGTAGAGGAAAAGATGGGCAAAATGAAAAGATAGATAATTTCAAAAGAGAATTGTAACCTACAGAAAAAGAATCAAATGGGCATTCTAGAACTGAAATATGAAGTATTAGAAAATAAAAACTTATCAGGTGAATTTAACAGACTGGACACAGCAAAAGATAGGATAACTCAGACAGGAAACAGAAAATATTCTAAATGAAGCACATAGAGAAAAAAATTAAAAAAAAAAAACAGAAAAGAGCATTCAAGACATGTAGGACAAAGTCAAATGACCTAATACGTATCTTTTTTTTTTTTTTTTTTTTTTTGAGACAAAGTCACAGCCTGTCACCCAGGCTGGAGTGTAGTGGCACCATCTCAGCTCACTACAACCTCTGCCTCCTGGGTTCAAGCGATTCTCTTGCTTCAGCCTCCTAAGCAGCTGGGACTACAGGTGCACACCATCACGCCTGGCTAATTTTTGTATTTTTAGTAGAGACAGAGTTTCGCCATGTTGGCCAGGCTGGTCTCAAACTCCTGACCTTGTGATCCACCCACCTCAGCCTCCCAAAATGCTGGGATTACAGGTGTGAGCCACCACACCTGGCCCCCTAACATATATCTTATAGGAGTTCCAGAAACAGAGAAGAGAATAGGGAAAGCAATATCTGAAACTAAGTGACTGGCAATTTGCCAAAACAGGAAAGATCGCTCAAAGATTCAAGAAGATTGACAAGTATGATAAATAGAAACCAAGTGTAGGCATATAATAGCCAAGTTGCTGAAAATCAAAGATAAACAGTAAATCTTACACAAAGCCAGAGAAAGAAGACCCATACTTACGGGAGAACAGCAAGAACGCTGATTGTTAAACTTTCCCATGATAGCCAGAAGACTCTTTTAGGACGACATCTTTTAAGTTCTGAAAGGAAAAATATATGGACTGGGTGTGGTGGCTCATGCCTATAATCCCAGCACTTTGGAAGGCCGAGGTCAGGGGATGGATCACTTAAAGCCGGGAGTTTGATATCAGCCTGGCCATCATGGCGAAACTCCATCTCTACTAAAAATGTTTAAAAATTACTCAGGCATGGTGGTACGCACCTGTAGTCCCAGCTACTCGGGAGGCTAAAGTAGGAGGATCGCTTGAATCCCAGAGGCAGAAGTTGCAGTGAGCCAAGTTCATACTACTGCACTCCAGCCTGGGTGATAGAGCGAGACTTCGTCAAGAAAAGAAAAGAAAAAAGAAAACAGAAGAGAAGATAAAAGAAAAGAGAAAAGATGGCACCTAAAATTGCTGAGAGATGAATGAGCTTGAGGATGAAACGCATGTTGCTGAGTGCTGAGGTCTCTCAGCTTCAGATTGATAGCTCCAAAACAGTGGTTTGTGTGTATCATCAAAGAAAAAAAAAAAGCCTTAACAAATTAATTTTGGCTTACCACTCACTCCTATCTGAATATGGCCTAAAAAGCAAACAGCTTTTTATATATCTGAATTTTTTCATTCATTCATTCATGTACCTACCCATGCATTTATTCTCTTATTCATCCATGCATGTTTGGATCAAATATTCAAGATAGTCCTTGCCCTCAAGATCTCCATAATTTGAACAAGCTAGAGGGACAGAATATATTACAATACCATGTGATATGTACAACTCAAAAATTAACTAAGAAAAACTACAGTGGCCAGGCACGGTGGCTCTCACCTATAACTTCCTCGAAGAGCAAGTATTATTCCCCTACTTTTCTATATCTCATAGATTTCTCTGAAAAGCAAATATTTTTCTGCGATACAGAAAAGTAGGGGAAAAGCGAACCTCCTGTACTTCTGCTGCCTACAGATAAACTCTGTGGGGTTTTTGCTTTACTGTAAAGCATAGATTTTGTCATAATAGTGGAGGAATTCCCCTTTCCCCCTTCCCAGTGTTATAGAACTTTAGAAAAAATCCAGCAAATCATGGGGTGCCTTGGTTAAATCTGAAAGAAAAATAACCTATCCTAACATGCATTTCTTGTTCTCAAGGAAATTAAGATAAACAACTTGGGAAGTGGGGCCAGCTCCCTATACCTGGACACAGCCCTTTAGGCAGCTCCAGAACTACACGTTTGTTTCCAGCATCCTTTCCTTAGGTTTAATAAACTTGAGAAACTGCCAGGGGAGTCAACCGAAACTATAGCCATTCCCTTACCCTCTCCAATTGTTTTAGGAAGCTGCCTCTCCAGTCCCAGGGGAGGCTGTCCTTGGTCAACCTGTGACATCAGCAATTTACCTCCAGATTTCTTCACTGAAGGAATATTTGAGCGCTTGCTTTGTACTGAGCCTTATGCCTGTCTGTGGTTTTACAGGATGAGTTCCTTCTCTGGAAGAAGTCATAGGCTGAGGGGGAGAGTGCATGTAACTCAGGGACTATAACGCTGGGTGCACTGACCAAGTTGTTTCAGAGAAGAGGGCTGTGAGGATGTGGAGGAGACAGGACAGGACTTTACCTCACTTTCTGCTGGGGGCATTGGGGAAGTCCTGTGGATAGGGAGCTTGAGGAAAGCATGTGGCTCTTCTGGTCACAGATATCCATGGTGCCCTTAACCTGCTACATCCCCTGAAACCTGACCACTGGTTTTCATTCCACCTGTAGTATCTGACTCTGTGAGATCTCAACGCATGTTATAAAGGATGCATAGGAGACAGAGCATCTGAGAAAATTCCTACTCTCTCACTCCACAATTATGCTGGGCTGCCCCTTCTCTTCCAGATAACAGGTGTGTTTTTATCAGTGGCCTACAGGCACGCCAAAATAGAATAACAACACCCATTTATCAACCCTTGGCTGTGTGTTAAGCTCTGTTCAAAGCACTTCATGAAAGTCAACACATTAACCTGCACGAAAATCCTGAGGTAGGGCTGTTATCCCCTCCCCCCCCTTTTTTTTTTTTGAGATGGAGTCTTGCTGTGTCACCCAGGCAGGAGTGCAATGATGCGATCTTGGCTCACTGCCACCTCCGCCTGCCGGGTTCAAGCGATTCTTCTGCCTCAGCCTCCCGAGTAGCTGGGATTATAGGTGTGCTATATATATTTATCCACCATGCCTGGCTAATTTTTGTATTTTTAGTGGAGACGGGGTTTCACTATGTTGGCCAGGCTAGTCTCGAACTCCTGACCTCAGGTGATCCACCCACCTCAACCTCCCAAAGTGCTAGGATTATAGGAGTGAGCCACAGCACCAGGCCTAAGTTTTGTATTTTTAGCAGAAATGGGGTTTCACCATGTTGGCCAGGCTGGTCTCGAACTCCTAACCTTAGGTGATCCACCTGCCTCCGCCTCCCAAGGTGCTTGGATTACAGACATGAGCCGCCGCACCCAGCCTATTACCCCCATTTTCTAAATGACGAGATGAGGGTACATTTTCCCACTGCCCTAGATTCTACCAAAGCCCCTAAGTCTAACATTTTGTCTGCTGCTTAGCATCTACAGTAGCAAGGGTTCAGGATAAGCCCAGTAGTATAAATATCCGGGCTGGTTAGAGGCAAGGGTGGTGCCACCAAGGAGGAAAGAGGCAGAGTTGGAATGAAGGACAACTCACATTAATGAGTGCATGCGATGGTGCAGATTCCTGACAGGCATTATCATATTTCATGGTCACTTCCTCCTCTGCCTCTCCTGGAAGGAGGGCCAATTATTCTTTTTACACAGGGGAAGAATCTAAGACCAGGAGTTTGCCCCAAAATTACAGTTATTCAAATCAATATCACTGTCAGAATTCAAACCCAGGTTGGATTCCAAAGATTAGGCCTTTTCTCTGCTCCATGCTGCATCTTTGATTTGGAGAAAGGTGACCTTTTGGTGCCTTTGGACTGAGAAACCCAAATCAGTGCAGCACCAGGTGCTTCTGTCTCTTTGCCTCTTTTCCTCGACCCCTCAAAGCATACAGCTAGAAACAGATAGTTTTTACATTCTTTCATAACATCCCACATACATTCATCAAGCACCAAGCATCACATGGGTAGGGTATCCAACAGCTTTCTATGTCCTAGAGATACAGTAGTGAACAAAGGTCAAACATCTCAGCCTTTATGGAGCTTTCATTCCAAGGAGTGGTGGAGCAGACAAAAGCAGCAAGCAAGCAAACAAACAAAAACGCCTCTCTCCCTCCCCAGTGAATCTCAGGTGCATTGCCAGCAGGTGTGTAAATCTCCCAGCGGTCTACTCTAAGGAATATACTGAAATACTGGTGTCTGGATTAAAAAAGTAAGTAACTTTAATGACCAAGTAACACATCTTTTTGTAAGTTAGGTAGCTTCCCATTATTTGTTTTCAACAAAATTGAATAAAGACCTCCTGGAATTGTCAGCTGATGGGTCATTAAAATGAGTTTGGACTATGATTGTTGTGTGATTTTTGGCACATGATTTGGAAAGAGTTCCAAAAGAACTGAATGCTATTGCTATAGCAAACCCCTTTTCATTCCCATCTACTTGTTTTATGTAAGTTTTCTTAATTAAAAAAAAAGGAATGATGTAGGACTCATTGAGAAAAATCACATACCATCACACTGAAATGCATTTGCAATAAAATTTCATTTACTGAAAAATGATGCTATGTGTTACTTTGATTAATCATGCAATAATAATACTTGTAATAATAGGTAAGGAACTTTTTAATGGATTATGGTCCGAGGAAATGTTTTTACAAATTAAATTTCTATGTAAATGCACATTTGTGTGGCAGAGAAGTATGAAAGGATGATCGATAAAAGACTTTCAAGCATAAAATTACCAGAGGATAAACTTCTGTGAGAACCAAATGGAATAGAAAGGCAAGTTCAAGGAGAAAAAGGAATAATGTACAATTTCTTATAGTTCCAAGAGTGCTTTTGCTTTATATATCTCTCTATATAAATGGATGATGGTACATAACAAATTGCTATATATATTTCAATTCCATTGGATGGCATTCAAAACTGTGATATAACAGCTTTATTTTAAAATTTCAAGTTCCTTTCCAATCTGTATGCCTTTTATTTAATTTTCTTGCCTATTGTTTCTGGCTAGAACCTCCAGCACAATACTGAACAGGAGTGGTGAGAGTGGACATCCTCCTCCGGTTCCTGATCTTAGGGGGAGGGCATTCAGCCTTTCATCATTAAATATGATGTTAGCTGTGGGTGTTTCATAGATGACCTTGATCAGGTTGAGAAAGTTCCTTTCTATTCCTAGCTTGTTGAGTGTTTTGCTTAGGGCTAGTTTTTAAGATTATTTTAGTGGGTAAGGGAGCATAATGCTTGAAAGTTCAAGTTCCTTAGATGTGCTGTCCCTGCTATTTGTTACCCCAGCACCAAACACAGTGCCTGCCCAAAAAAAGAGGGGCCCTCTTTTTTTTTTTTCTTAAATATTTGTGGGCAAGCTATCTCTCACCACTTCCCACTTGCATTATATATATATTTTTTTGTCTGTTTGTTCTGTTTGTTTGTTTTGAGAGAGGGTCTCACTATTGCCCAAGCTGAAGTACAGTGGCACAATTACGGCTCACTGCAACAACCTCCTGGGCTCAAGCAATCCTCCTACCTCAGCCTCTTGAGTAGTTGGGACCACAGGTGCATGCCAGTATGCCCAGCTATTTAAATTTTTTTTTTTTTTTTGTAGAGACAAGGTCTCAGTTTGTTGCACAGTCTGGTCCTGAACTCCTGACCTCAAGCAATCCTCCCGCCTCAGCCTCCCAAAGTGCTGGGATTACAGGCGTGAGCCACTGTGCCTTGGCCCCCTTACATTTTATACCTGTGATACCATGCCGTTTTCTCTGACTGGAGTTTTCTTTCCTCCCTTTTGTGTGCAGCTGACACCTACTCTTGCTTTCCAACTCTGTCCAGGTGTCACTCATCCAAGAAATGCCTCTTTCCTTGCCTCTCCACAAATCCTGAGCTGAGTGGGTTTTTCTTGTGCTTCCAGGATAGTTTCTGCATGTACCATTGTACATTGTATTTAATTACGTACTTATCCATCCACCCCCACTACACTGGGTAGGTAATATAGTGCATGGCTGAGAGTATGAATTCCAGAGTCCGACTTCCCAGATTCAAAACCTTGCTTCTTATTACCTTGCATGATCTTGATTGTACCTCAGTTTTCTCCTGTCAGAGATTAAAATAATAGTACCTATCTTGTAGGGTTTCAGGGTTGTGGGACAACAGTGTCTAGTAAACAGTAACTGTTTTGTTGTTGTTTGAGACAGAGTCTCGCTCTGTCACCCAGGCTCGAGTGCAGTGGCACGACCTCAGCTCACAGCAACCTCCACCTCCCGGGTTCTAGCGATTCTCCTGCCTCAGCCTCCTGTATAGCTGGGATTACAGGTGGGCGCCACCATGCCTGGCTAATTTTTTAGTAGAGACAGGGTTTCACCATGTTGGTCAGGCTGGTCTCCAACTCCTGACCTCATGATTCGCTCACCTCGGCCTCCCAAAGTGTTGGGATTACAGGCATGAGCCATCGCACCTGGCCAGTAATTGTTATATAAGAGTTAGCTATTTGGCCGGGTGTGGTGGCTCAAGCCTGTAATCCCAGCACTTTGGGAGGCCGAGACAGGCGGATCACGAGGTCAGGAGATCGAGACCATCCT
>NW_012115599.1:11397876-11398989 GCF_000951035.1 Colobus angolensis palliatus
GGCTGAAGTATAAGTATCTGTCATGAGGGTAAGTATGGTGGAAAGTATTTGAAAGAAGGAAACAAAAAAAATGGATTTAACATTGCATAGCCAGTAGAAATCAGATCTCAAATGTGTAAGCCATGTTGTCCATTTCTATGTATTTCCTAAATTGACTTCAGTGTGACCCTGAGCCTGCCACGATGGAGACATTAAATCACAGTCCTTATAGAGCTTGCCTCTCAAGGGTCACATAAGAGTCTGGGAGGTTTACACACTGCTCAGAAAACAGTAAAGACTTTTGATCTTGACGGAGTCTCACTCTGTCACCCAGGCTAGAGTACAGTGGCATGATCTCCACTCCCTGAAACCTCTGCCTCCCAGGTTCAAGCGATTCTCCTGCCTTAGCCTCCCAAGTAGCTGGGATTACAGACATGAGCCACCATGCCCGGCTAATTTTTGTATTTTTAGTAGAGACAGGGTTTTGCCATGTTGGCCAGGCTGGTCTCAAACTCCTGACCTCAGGTGATCTGCCCGCCTCGGCCTTCCAAAGTGCTGGGATTACAGGCATGAGCCACCATGCCTAGTCAGACTTTTAATCTTAAGTTCATTATTTTTATTGTCCAAGTCTGCATGACCCCTGGAACATGCTAAGTACAGCAGAGCATCTTTGTCTGGCTTGGAAGCCTCCTAGGGGCCCCCAGTCTTATCATAGTTATAATTTACCTTAAAATACTTTGGCATCATCCTTGGAATCAAGGCAAGGAAAGCATATTCTAGGTAGGGATATTTAAGAAAGCTCTTCCGAGACTTCCAGAACCTTAGATAGGATCCAGCATGTTTCTGTTTTGGCGACTCACATAGAGGGGTTGTGCGGTAAGACTTTCTTACATTCCCCTCGTCTTGGACTCTCAGATTGCTTTTTTTTTTAATTGGCATTTTAAAGAAATAAATCTACTTCTTAAAAAAAATACAGGCCGGGCGCGGTGGCTCAAGCCTGTAATCCCAGCACTTTGGGAGGCCGAGACGGGTGGATCACAAGGTCAGGAGATGGAGACCATCCTGGCTAACACTGTGAAACCCCGACTCTACTAAAAAATACAAAAAAAAAAACTAGCCGGGCGAGGTGGCGGG
>NW_012115599.1:11399207-11401273 GCF_000951035.1 Colobus angolensis palliatus
GCCACTGCACTCCAGCCCAGGCGACAGAGCGAGACTCCGTCTCAAAAAAAATAAATAAATAAAAAATAAAAATAAAAAATAAAAAAATACTTGTTCATATTAAACCTTTTGGGAAAGATAGGATGACATTTGTAGGCACCAGTTACTTACATACCTAGGTGCATCTTGTGTTTTAATCAGCAATTTCCATTCCAAGAGTGGTTAGTAAATATTCTAGTCAGAAAGTGACTGTAACAAAGTAATTCAGAGTCATTGACTGCCATAAATTTTTACAGTGACAGCCCTTTTCTAAAACCCATTATACAAATTAACAAGTAACTCTTTTCACCAGTGAAAACCCATTTCTGATAACACCTGTGATGTGAATCGGGTTTGGAACAGCATAACAAACATAAGGGAGACTCCATCTCTAGTTGCCTGATCCCGACTGTGAGGGTGAGAGTCCTGACTCTGGGATATTGTTGTCCCTGCCATAAGTAAATCTTTCATTCATGCTGTGGTCAGAGCACCTAAAAGGACAGAGAGCTAGGACCTCAAAGAACTTACAGGACAGGTTACAGGACCTGTTTTGTGCCTGCCTGCTAATGAGTGTGCAACAAACATATATGTGGCAGATTCTAGTCTGAAATTTTTCTTTATGTCCTGGGAATCGGCCTGTCAGGGAGGCAAACCCTCACCATGTCAAGCTTCTCTGGCAGGCATCACTCCCAACCAAAAAAAGCTAAGAGTTGGGCATGATCAACTAAGGTCAGTTTGCAACACATTGGTCCCACCCAGAACACTTCCAGAGAGCTCAGGAATCACCAATCTCTAACCTCCTCATTCTTAGAGAATCCCCTTCCCCAACTCACTACTGCCTTTATTCCCACCCCACCAAGCCAAGGTCTTTATTCTTTCATCTTCTCTACCTACGCCCCCGAATCCTTCACCCCAGCACAATTTCTTTGTGAAACTTTAGCTTTTATAGAATGAAGCCAGAAATGGGGTCATCTCCAGGTGGCATTGGTTCTCCAGGGATCAGGGTGCCCGAGAGGCAAACTTACCTGCTTGGAAAATGCCAGCTGCTTTGGGTGTCTGACTGCCCAAACAGGCCATGCTGGATATTCTCTGTTTGGCCCTCCGGATCCACTCTCCACCTTTCTCCACCCTGCTTTATGCCCTGGGAGGGTGGCTTGTATGGACTGCATCACCCAGGCTTCCTTGCCATTTAACTTCCAGCTGGGTTTTGTCAGTGGTGAGGCACTTGTTTGAGAAGATGTGGGTCTCTATTTCCCTGCCCTCTCCCTGCAGGGTTCATTAAAGGGCACAGCTGCTGCCAGGCGAGCCTCTCTTACTACAGCTCTGTTACGGGTTGAATTTTGCCCCCACCTGACAAAAGATATGTTGGAGTCCTAATCTCCAGCACCTCAGAATGTGTCCTTATTTGGAGACAGCGTCTTTACAGAGGTAATCAAGTTAAAATGAGGTTTTAGAATGGGGCCCAATGCAGTATGACTGGTGTCCTTATAAAAAGGGGAAATCCCAACAGAATGAGAGACAGGTGCACAGGGAAGAGCATGTGGTGAGGGAGATGACGGTTATCTAGAAGGCAAGCAGAAGGGCCTGAAACATTCTCCCTCACAGCCCTCAGAACGAACCAACCCTGCCAACACCTTGATTTCAGACTTCTAAGCCTGTGAGACAAGAAATTTCTGTTGTTTAAGCTACCCAGTTTGTGGTACTTTGTTATGGCAGCCTTGGAAAACTTTTTTTTTTTTTTAGATGGAGTTTTGCTTTTGTCGCCCAGGCTGGAGTACAGTGGCGCAATCTCGGCTCACTGCAACCTCTGCCTCCCATATCCAAGCGATTCTCCTGCCTCAGCCTCCCAAGTAGCTGGGATTACAGGAGTCCGCCACCGCCTGGTTAATTTTTTTTTTTTTTTTTGTATTTTTAGTAGAGACGGGGTTTCATCATGTTGCACAGGCTGGTCTTGAACTCCTCAATCTCAGCTCACTGCAACCTCTGCCTCCCAGGTTCAAGCAATTCTCTTGCCTCAGCCTCCCGAGTAGCTGGGACTACAGGCGCCC
>NW_012115599.1:11401792-11405984 GCF_000951035.1 Colobus angolensis palliatus
TGCCTCCCGGGCTCAGGTGATTATCCTGCCTCAGACTCCCAAGCAGCTGAGATTACAGGCACCTGCCACCACGCCCAGCTAATTTTTGTATTTTTAGTAGAGACGGGGTTTCATCATGTTGCACAGGCTGGTCTTGAACTCCTGACCTCAGGTGATTCACCTGCCTTGGCCTTCCAAAGTGCTGGGATTACAAGCGTGAACCACCGCACCCGGACCCTGGCAAACTATTAATAATAAACCTTTCCCTGGGTTATGATAACATCTCCCTCCTTTTCTCCCTTCAGGCCTAGAGATGGTAAAAACTCCAGCTGCTGCTAGTCCCTGGATGTCTGACTATCCCTTGTTTGTCTTCCTTAACACCTTGATTCCTTCATTACATTCTTTTCAATTAGCCTTTAAATGTGCCATTTGTTTCCTGATACCCAGGCCTATAACATAATTATAGATTTTCTCAATACAATTAACAAAACTATGTATTCAAAAGGCGAGAGAAAGTTTTGTTGGGGTTCTCCAATTATGCAGACAGCTATTGGAAATCTTAACTCATTCAAAATAAATCATCTCATGTATTTTCACTTTCTCCTGTTGTCCCTTTTATCTCACAGGATGTGAATGCCACAACGGGATGTGCTGCTTTTGATTTAAGTCATATTAAAACTTTAGAGAAAGCATAATAATTTGTGATAATCCAGGCAGAGAATGTTGGGTATGAGGAAACATGTGAACTCAACTTTAGACGTTCAGACTTCAAAAATGTCAAAGAAGCATTAGAGAAGATTCCAGGGCAGTCTTAACAAGTAAGTTAGCTCAAAAGAGATAGGATCTTTTCAGAAATTAAATTCTGAGACAACCCATGAGCAGCCAAAAATATGATAGGTTATGGTTTCTGAATACCTCTACTTTTAAAGGGACTTGCAGGAAAAAAACAACAATGGAGAAGGGTATGCATGTAAGAATGAATAGCTACCACTTTTTTTGTTTGTCTTCCCCCCCCCCCTTTTTGTGCAGAAAGGGGTCTTGCTGGATTGCCCAGACAGGTCTCTAACTCCTGGACTCAAGGTATCCTCCCGCCTCTGCCTCCCTAAGTGTTGGGATTACAGGCATGAGCCACCATGCCTGGCCTATACTGTTTGTTTTTTTTTTTTTTTAATTATTTTTGCTACCACTTTTAGGAACAGTTTCTGGGGAGCCTAAGACAAGCAGATTGTTTTAGACCAGGAGTTCCAAGCCAGCCTGGGTAACGTGACAAAACCCCATCTCTACAAAAAATACAAAAATCAAGCGGATATGGTGGCATGTGCCTCTAGTAGTTCCAGCT
The DNA here is from genome assembly GCF_000951035.1 of Colobus angolensis palliatus. NCBI lineage: Eukaryota > Metazoa > Chordata > Mammalia > Primates > Cercopithecidae > Colobus > Colobus angolensis. The sequence continues at coordinate 11,403,111 of NW_012115599.1, forward strand.
ACTGGGAAGGCTGAGGTGAAAAAATTGCTTGAGCTCAGGTTGCAGTGAGCCGAGATTTCGCCACTGCACTCCTGCCTGGGTGACAGAGTGAGACCCTGTCAAAGAAAAATAAATAAATAAATTCTGGAAGGGTAAAAGTCCAGAATAGGCCAAGTTCTGCAAACTTGGGAGAAAAAACTGATTTTAAAGTTAGATTTAAAGCAAAATGCACAAAAAGGGGATGGTTGTAGAATAGGGGAAATGAACAAACTTACTTATATGAACAATTATAGAGATCTTAGAAAAAGTGGAGAGCCAAAACATGATGGAGGAATAGAGAAAAACAGATGGACAAAAAAGAGAAATGGTCAATTCTGGGAACTCAGTCCAGTGAACTTCACATTGACTCTGGAAAAATTCTGAAAATGTGTTATCAAAGTTAGTAAGCTCTTAGAGAAGCAACAGTCACTCAGAGTCAGAATAGGTACGACTGTCTCATGCTAAGCTGAACATATTTCCTTTTTGATGGATCTGCAATAACCAATTTAGATTTAATACAGCTCTAATATAGTCCCTCTCAGCGTTTTCTCTTTCATCCTGACATTTCTCATAAACTGCATATCATTTATTCTTTTTTTTTTTCTTTTGAGACAGAGTTTTGCTCTTGTTGCCCAGGCTGGAGTGCAATGGTGCAATCTCTGTTTAATGCAACCTCCGCCTCCCAGGTTCAAGTGATTCTTCTGCCTCAGCCTCCCAAGTAGCTGGGATTACAGGCATGTGCCACCACGGCTGGCTAATTTTGTATTTTTAGTAGAGATGGGGTTTCACCACGTTGGCCAGGATGGTCTCAATCTCTTGACCTTTGATCTGCCCGCCTCAGCCTCCCAAAGTGGGATTACAGGCATGAGCCACTGTACCCGGCCCATTTATTCTTTTATTAGACAAATATTTGAGCACCTACTAAGCACCTGACACTGTGTAGGCACTGAGTATACATCAAGGAAAACCTAAGCAGGATCTCTACACTCAAACAGTTTACTTTGGGGTGGGCAGTACTTTCCCAATTCTGGGATTTTTCCTAGCCATCTGCTCTCTCCCTGTCTTTTCTAAACTACATGTGGTTATCCTGAACTCACACAATCCTCAGAGTCTAGGGCTTCCCTGTCTGTCCTAACCTTCCTTTGTTTTCAACTTTACAGCAGGGAATAGACTGGGCTGCATCCTTCCTTGGCCAACAGGTATTGTCTTCTTTTGCAATATACCCAGACATGCTATCATTCAGGTTCCATGCAACATATATCAATTATCTAAATTTCAAATTTGGCTAACCTGCCTTTCCAGCCTCACCTTCCATTTCATCCCTTCAGTTGTTACCAGCCCCAATCCTAGCCCCCACCTACAGGTGTCCCCGTCTGTGCCTTTTTGCTCAACGTATTTTCTCATTCAGGAATGCCTGACATCTCCTTCTCCACCTACAGAAATCTTACATATTTCCTAAGACCCAGCTCAAAAATGGCCTCCTCTGTGGATGGGCTTAATTACTTACTTTGCTCAATAAGTCCTGCCAAAGCCCCTATGCTTGACTTCTGCTGTACTATTGCCTTCTCATCTTCCCTTCTCAATTACTTGTTTAGAGCAAAGGTCTTCAGAGCTTCCACTCTGACCAGCTGTGGTACTTTACAATAGGGGCTGGTAAATAAAGATCTGAAATAAGAATAGTTGAAACGGTTGAAAAAAGATCAAAAGGGCCTGGCTCAGTAGCTCACACCTGTAATTCCAGCACCTTGGGAGGCTGAGGTGGGAGGATCACTTGAGCCCTGGATATCCAGGCTGCAGTGAGCCGAGATCATGCTACTGTACTCCGCCTGAGTAGCAGAGCAAGACTACTCCTCTTTCTTTAACCCTCACCTTCCCTTCAAAACCTAACAAAGGCCATGTTTAAATCAATAGAAGAACATTTTATGACATGTGAAAATTATACGAAATTCAAATTTCAGTGTCCATAAATAAATCTTTATAGGAACACAGCCCATATTTTCTATGACTGCTTTTGAGCTCCAGTGGCAGAGTTGAGTAGCTGAGAAAGAGATCTTATGGTCCACAAAGCCTAAATATTTACTATCTGGCCCAAAGAAAAACGTTTCTGAGCCTGCTATACAATAAGGGCTTGATGATTAAATAACTGGGTCGTACACCAAGATTCTGAATACATAGGCAGGTCCTCTTAAGTTTAGTGTCTTTGTGTAATGGAAGTAATAACTATTTTGCCTTTAAGTTGCCATAAACATCAAATGAGATAATGCACTTAGAAAAGTAAAAAAAAAAAAAACTTATAAACAAGACAACTTTATCATGTATTGAAGGTGGTAGAATAAGAAAACATTAAACGTTTTTATTCTCATTTCCCTTTCTTTCCTTTACAGCTTTCATTTAAACTTGAAATTTCAAGAGAAAATTCACTTTTGAAGTTTTTACTTTTCAATTGATAATAGGGTCACAGGTTCTTTCCTTCCAGTCTTTTTGTGTTGCTCCCACTCCCTTTTCTTTCTCACATGCAATTTTTTTCCATTTTCTTTAAATAGTATCTCAACTGGGCTCACAATAGCTCAGGGAAGAAGAAACTGGGACATGCCTGATTAATCCATTTTACAGGCCAGGAAACTGAGGCAGATCCCAATTGCCTCTGAAGCTGACTCAGCAGCATGCAGGGAGCCCTGCCGCTCTCTGCGCCTTTTCTAAGCAAATAGAACAAAACTAACCTTGCCAGGTTTCCAAGCTTAGATCTCTAACACTCCTTCAACGTTCACCCCCGACGTTCCTCCTCTCAGCGCCCCCTCCCTCTCCTTGCCGCCCCCTCCACGGGAGCAGGTGGTAGGCTCCGCGCCCAATGCGCAC
>NW_012115599.1:11406544-11411199 GCF_000951035.1 Colobus angolensis palliatus
GCTCGTACCGCAGCCGCCCCTGAGGCAGGCCCAGCAGCCGGGCCTGGCGCCCCTGCTGGGTCTCCACCCTCACCTTGGTCACCTCCTTTCCTCCACATTTGCCCTTCATCCATCCCTCTCTCCTGCAGTGCTTGCGCTCCAGGCCCGAAAGAAAAGGACCAAGGCCAAGAAGGACAAAGCCCAAAGGAAGTGAGTCTTGTACCCCAACATCCCATTCTTTGGATTTTCCTCCGGCACCTTCTCTGCTCTGGTTTCGCGTCTTGAATGTGCACAGGGTTTGGGCACCCTGTGGCCGCAGCCACATGGCCTCGGGGCAGCTCGGAGGGTCGCTCTCCAGCAGCCATGTGGCAGAGAGCTGCTGTTGCTGAACGCCAGGCCTGGGTCTTAGCAGCCCCAGGCCTGCTGGAAAGGGCTGTCGGAGGAGGACCAGAGCCCGCCCGGTACCTTTCCTCCCCAACTCCACAGAGGAGGCACAAACTCCCCTAACTTGGAGCCCCCACCGGAGCTGGTAGATCATTATCGGTCTGTTTCTGAACTCTGGTCTCTCTCTCTTACCTGCTCCCCAACGTCTTAACTTGCCTCCAACGTCTGCACGGTAGGCCTTAAGGAAATTCTTGAATGAGTTTTTCCGTGTTTACTTTGGGTTCTACCAACCACACACTCCCTTTCATAGAGGAGGGCATGGGGCTTTTCTTCGGGTTAGTCAACTTCCTGAGCCTGCAAAGCACATCGGCTTTTTTGCACTGTGCTGGCAGACCGCTGTGTATACAGTCAGTGTCTGTTAACTGTTTCTCTTCTGTCTAAACCTCAACCAAATGCAGATAATCTTCCGGAGTGGGCATCACAATAGTAACGGGAGAGTTCTTTAACAAACGTTGATGGTTCTGGTTTGGTGTATTAAGCGCCACATGTCCAGTTTTATCAGTGGGATGCATAACAGTAGTTTAGTGCTATCGTGGCAAGTTCAGAAGTTGGTCACAGCCTAGTAGAAACTCAGGTAGCAGGCTTCATTCAGCAAGTGAGGCTAAGCCTAAAGAACTTTCATCATGTACTAACGTTTAATTGCAAAGGGTCTTGGAAATCAGCTCTTGGAAATCATCTCTCAGAGAGAGATTCTATGCCTAGTTCTTAATTTTAGATGTATTATCTTTATACTTTTTAATTTATTTGATGTTTTGTGGCGTTGTATGCGGTCTTATTCCCTCTGAGTTGATACAACACATTTCAAAGGCCTTCCTAGGTCACCCCACTGAATGACAACACCAGATTTAGGGGGGTGTAGGGGTGTGTGTTGTTTTTGGAGGCTACCTACTGTTTGGGGAGAGCACATAATGACTTCTCTCTTTCAATAGACCTAAAGTGGTAGGTGACCTCACCTCTTGCTCCATTTTCTATTCTGTCTTATGAAATGTATTTTGTAAGTGCTTGGTGACGAAGGCTTGTAAATGGTGAGTTTGTGTGTGTCTGTTTGCCTTTGGATTATCCGTATATGGGATTATTCAAAACCATTTTTTAATCCTAGATTGTTTAATAGAAACAGCAAGGTGCTAACTTGGTTCTAGTGTGCAGTAGGAATTGAAATGTTACTTTTCTGTGCCTAGTTGAGTTATTCTTTGTGGAATTGATAAGAATGTGTTAAAACGTTCTTTTCTATTGATACGAGGAAGCTGCGGTTTTTATTACATTACTGTATTTTTTGGGAAATCCTGGTCTCTCAGACCATTTGTCCAGATCTCTCTTACCACTTGGAAATTAATTTGAGATTAGCCCAAATCAAGCTATAATTTGAGGGGTAAATGTATATAGGTGATTATATACTTTAAGCACCAGATATCTATTACTTCCAATTGTCTATGTAGACTATATGCTTTACTTCTAAAGCCAAATATATGTATATCTGTTACCCCATTCACTACTATGGATAACTTAGAGTTATTTGTGTTGTTAATTGTTTGCAAGTATGGATTATAGATAACCTAGCAGTCATTTTACTGAATATTTCATCTTGAACAACTTCGACTCCTGAAAATATGCGTGAATGAACTGCCCCATTTACTTGTAATTTCAGAGGTGTTTTATTTTTGGTTTTGTTTCCAATTAATACGTTTTTGGGTTTTTTTGTTTTAAATTTAGCTGCCTTTTTTTTCTTTTTCTTTTTGAGGCAAGTTCTCGCTCTGTTGCCCAAGCTGCAGTTTAGTGGTGCGATCTCGGCTCACTGCAACCTCCACCTCGCAGGTTCAAGCAATTCTCTTGCCTCAGCCCCCCAAGTAGCTGGGACTATAGGTGTGTGCCACTATGCCTGGTTAATTTTTGTATTTTTTGTAGAGATAGGGTTTCGCCATGTTGCCCGGGCTGGTCTCAAACTCCTGAGCTCAGGTAATCTGCCTGCCTTAGCCTCCCAAAGTGCTGGGATTATAGGCGTGAGCCACTGCACCCTGCCCTTTTTTTTCCTTTTTCTTTCTTCCTTTTTGTTTTTCTTTCTTTCTTTCTTTCTTTGGTATCCCAGCCTCCTTTTAAGTAGCTGAAATGTCTAATTAAGTTGGTTAGAGTACTGTGTCAGAAGTTCAAGCCTCAACTAACTCAGATAACTTGACTCTGTTCCATGACTTCTGATTGCACTCCTGATGACTTCCATTTACTTTGCAAAGGCAAGCTGCTAGTTGCAGAAGGTGAGTCAGGAAGATTTGAGGAAGAAGCATGCCATAGAGTTTGGTCTTTGGAGATAGATGTGGTTTTGAATTCTGATTTTGCTACTGTTTAGCAATCTGACCTTAAGACAAGTTGGTTAAGGAAACAGTCTTATGTATATATCCTGACTGGCAGTTTAGTCATAATGAAAATTGATCAGGACCTAAAGGTATAAAAACTAAGCATTTAAATGAAAATTTTAGAAAGTTTTGGAAGTAATACTTCGGCTTATTTACAGTAAATAGCATCCTTGGTAGTCTAAATATTAGTCTGACTAAATAGTCGTGTTGTGTCACAGGCAGAAGGGATTTTCAGTCCCCTGGTACTGTAGATCTTAAACCCAGGGTCTTGAAGCTGGTGACAGAAGAACCAAAACTTGGAATTCAGGGTCCCTTTCCAGCTCAGTGTTTGTTAGAGTGGATTTCCTTTGGGTTCTTTTCACTGTGCTGGAGTATCTGACTTTTGGGATTTTTAATTTTCTTATTTAGACAATTCCTTCTTCATTTTACTTTTTCGGACACTGTGCTTTTATTTACTAACATTAACTAGTTGGTGATGATCTCCATTTTACTTTACAGATAAGAGAATTGAGGTTTATCAGATTATTCTTCTAGAAAATTGCAAAGCTAGGATTTGAACCCAGGTCTGACATACCCAAAGCCCTGGTTACCAATCATGTGTTTCTAAGTGACAGACCTTTTGGTGTGTCTTACAACAGGTAAGGTAGAAGCTGAGTTGAAAGAGGCTTCTGAATGAGAGACCTCCAGATGCTTGGGGGTTTGGGTGCCCTTTCATGACCTACTGTCCTGTGTTTATGAAACAGCACAATCATCTATCTCCCTCTGAACATTTGTTTTCAGTATTTATACCGGTAGCTGTGAGGCTTTGTTTGTTTGTCATAAGCTTTTATAATTTAACAGTGTATGTCTGTTTTTGTTTTGTTTTGTTTTTTGAGACAGGGTCTCTTGTCACCCAGGCTGGAGTGCAGTGGCGTATTCTCAGCTCACTGCAACCTCTGCCTCCCGGGCTCAGGTGATTATCCTGCCTCAGACTCCCAAGCAGCTGAGATTACAGGCACCTGCCACCACGCCCAGCTAATTTTTGTATTTTTGGGGGTAGAGACAGGGTTTCACCATGTTGGCCAGCCTGGTCTCAAACTTGACCTCGAGTGACCCACCTTGGCCTCTCATAGTGCTGATACTAGAGATGTGAGCCACCATGGCTGACCTGTATGTCTGCTTTTGAAGTTATTTCTATGGAACGTAATTCCAGAATGGATTTCATACTTACTGATTTTATTCCTTAGGAAGTTAGTTTGGACAGTAATTTTCACTTTATTTATAGTTAAATAATTATGGATTTAGCATACATTTGGTAGTAAAATTAATTCAGCTCCAACACTGATTTGTGGAGTCAGTTGGGAGATATATTGAAAATTTACTTGAATTTGGCCACAAATTTAAAAAAAAGAAAACGTTTGCAACAGAAAATACTTAAATATCTAACATTTTTATTCAGTAGGAAGTAGAGCCAGTAAATTTGAAACAATTTTAAAAAATGAAATGGTATTTGATGCTTTTTACACTTAGCAGTGCACCTTGGAAATTGGTTCTATATTCCTTATAGTGCAGCCTTACTATTTTTTTTAAGGTCTACCTTTTTCACTGAGTCTTAGAAATAGTTCCATATCAGGAGAGAAAGAGAACCTCATCTAGCATTCCATTAAGTTGATACACCATGATTAAATTTATTTATTTATTTATTTGAGGCAGAGTCTTCGCTCTTGTCGCCCAGGCTGGAGTGCAGTGGTGTGATCTCAGCTCACTACAACCTCTGCCTCCTGGGTTCAAGCGATTCTCCTGCCTCAGTTTCCCGAGTAGCTGGGATTACAGGTGTATACCACCGTGCCCAGCCAACCATAATTTAATTTTTATTAAACATATGTATATGCTTTTTTTTTTTTTTTT
>NW_012115599.1:11412294-11413539 GCF_000951035.1 Colobus angolensis palliatus
GCACTGTAGCCTGGGCAACAAAGCAAGATTCCGTTTTGAAAAGAAAAAAAAATTTAACTAGTTTAATTCTTATTTATTAAACAAATAGTTTCTGAACTCCCACCCTGTCCCAAGCACTGTTTTCCATATTCGGGATTCAGCAATGAAAGAAGAACATTCTTGTCCCCTTGGCTACTATATTATTATAGTGGGAGGGGAGACAGAATAAACAATAGACATAAATAAGTAAATTATATAGTATATTAGGTGATAGGTGGAGAGAAAAGAGAAAGATAAGTGGGGGTTGAGAAGTGGAGATAAGGTTACAGTTTCAAATAGGGTGATGGAGGCCACACTGAAAAGGCGACATTTGAACAAAGACTTGGAAGAGGACTGCTCTAGGCAAAGCAGTGGAAGTGAGAGTGTTCTTGTATCTCCTGTGAAGCCACTAGAACTAGGTAATATTACTTGAAAAATCTTGCCAAATCCGGTAATCTATAAAGTACCTTGTTGTAATTTTGAATTTTTTTGTCCATTTTTTAATATTAGATTGTTGATCTTTTTCTTGGATCTTAAGAGCTCTTTATTAAGAATGTATCCTAGGCCGGGCGCGGTGGCTCAAGCCTGTAATCCCAGCACTTTGGGAGGCCGAGACGGGCGGATCACGAGGTCAGGAGATCGAGACCATCCTGGCTAACACGATGAAACCCCGTCTCTACTAAAAATACAAAAACTAGCCGGGCGAGGTGGCGGGCGCCTGTAGTCCCAGCTACTCGGGAGGCTGAGGCAGGAGAATGGCGTAAACCCGGGAGGCGGAGCTTGCAGTGAGCTGAGATCAGGCCACTGCACTCCAGTCCACAGAGCGAGACTCCGCCTCAAAAAAAAAAAAAAAAGAATGTATCCTAGCCGGGCGCGGTGGCACACGCCTGTAATCCTAGCACTTTGGGAGGCTAAGGCAAGTGGATCACCTGAGGTCGGGAGTTCGAGACCAGCCTGACCAACATGGAGAAACCCTGTCTCTACTAAAAATACAAAATATTAGCTGGACGTGATGGCGCATGCCTGTAATTCCAGCTACTTGGGAGACTGAGGCAGGAGAATTGCTTGAACCCGGGAGGCGGAGGTTGCAGTGAGCCAAGATCATGCCATAGCACTCCAGCCTGAGCGACAAGAGCGAAACTCCATCTCAAAAAAAAAAGTATCCTTTGTTGTGTGGCAGACTTTTATTTCTCAGTTTGTTATTGGTCCTTCAAATGTCACTTAGAG
>NW_012115599.1:11413939-11422491 GCF_000951035.1 Colobus angolensis palliatus
TTTTTGAGACGGAGTCTTGTTCTGTTGCCCAGGCTGGAGTGGAGTGGCGCGATCTTGGCTCACTGCAACCTCCACCTCCCAGGTTCAAGTGATTCTCCTACCTCAAGGTCAACTGTTATGTATTTTTAAAAATTTGCATATTTAATTGTGTGTGATTCCCTTAAATATAAATATGTACTTGCAAAATTGAATTTCTAGAACTCCTCTTGTCAGAAAATATTTTGTTCTCTTCTTCCTCTGTAGTTTCATTGGTTAGTAAGTTTTGTTTACATTAGTATGTCTACTACAGTGAGTTCCAGGCTTGACAAATTACGATTTTCCTTTACATTACTTGAAACCAGCAACTTGTGGAAGTGCCAAAGTGAATAAGGCTGTGGGTGCTTAGGAATTCCCTTATTAAAAGTGAAGAAGGCTGGGTACAGTGGCGCATGCCTGTAATCCCAGCACTTTGGGAGGCCAAGACCTTGAGCTCAGAAACTTGAGACTAGCCTGAGCAACATGGCAAGATCCTGTCTTCTAAAAACACAAAAGTTAGCTGGGTGTGGTGGCACGTGCCTTTAGTCCTAGCTACTCAGGAGACTGAGGTGAGAGGATCTCTTGAACCCAAGAGGTAGAAGCTGCAGTGAGCTGTGATTATGTCACTGAACTCCAGCCTAGGTGACAGAACGAGACCCTGTCTCCAAAAAAAATAGAAAGAAAGATGATCAACTAAAATCATTTTAGACCTTGTGGAATAACTGTTTACGCTTTTGTGGGGTTCTTCCCCACTTTAGGTAAGCTCTTTTGCTCATGCTCTCCAAATCCTCTCTATCACTGTTACTAGTTTGGGGATATTTTTAAATTGGCTAAAGTATTACAGGCATACCTCAGAGATACTGTGGGTTCACGTTCAGTTCAGAGCACCTCAAAGCGAGTCACACAAATTTTTTGTTTCTCAATGCATATAAAAGTTGTTTGCACTGTACTGTAGTCTGTTAATTTTGCAGTAGAGTCATGTCTTTTAAAAATGTACAGACCTTAATTTAAAAATACGTTATTGCTAAAAAATGTTAAGGATCATTTGAGCCCTTAGTGAGTCATAATCTTTTTGCTGGTATAAGGTCTTGCCTCAATAATAATTTTTGTTTAAGAGAGATGGGGTCTGGTACTGTTGCCCAGGCTGGAGTGCAGTGGTGCTCTCATATCTCACTGCAGCCTCAAACTCCTGGGTGCATGCGTTCCTCCTGCATCAGTCCCCCAAGTAGCTGGGATTACAGGCACATGCCACCATGCCTAGCCAAAATTTTTTTTTTTTTTCCCCAGGGATGGGATCTCATTATGTTGCCCTCAAGCTGGCCTTGAACTCTTGGCCTCAAGCAATCCTCCTGCCTTAGCCTCCTGAGTAGCTGGGATTAAGGGTGTGAACCACTGCACCCAGCTATGGTCCTGCCTCAGTATTGATGACTGCTGACAGATCTGGTGGCTGCTCAAGGTTGCAGTGGCTGTGGCAATTTCTTAAACAATGAAGTTTGCTGCATCTATTGACCCTTCCTTTCACAAAGCTTTTTCTGTAGTATGTGATGATGTTTGATAGTATTTAACCCACAGAGGAACTTGTTTCAAAATTGGAGTCAGTCCTCTCAAACTCTGCTACTGCTTTATCAATTAAGTTTATGTTATATTGTAAGTCCTTTGTTGTCATTTCAACAATGTTCACAGCATCTTTACCAATAGTAGATTCCATCTCAAGAAACCACTTTCTGCTGGGTGTGATAGTATGCACCTGTGGTCCTAGCTACTTCGGAGGCCAAGGTGGGAGGATCACTTGAGCCCAGGAGTTCAAGGCCAGCCTGGGCAACATAGTGAGACCCTATCTCTTAAAAACAAGAAAAGAAAGAAACTACTTTTTTTAAAAAATTATTTATTTATTTATTTATTTAGAGACAGGGTCTCACTATGTTGCCCATGCTGGTCTTGAACTGGGCTCAAGCCATCCTCCTACCTTGGCCTCCCAAAGTGCTGGGATTACAGGCGTGAGGCACCACGCCCGGCTAAGTAACCACTTTCTCATCATAAGCAGCAGCTCCTCATCTGTTCGAGTTTTATCATGAGATTGGAGCAATTCAGTCACATCTTCAGGATCCATGTCTAATTCTAGTTCTCTTCCTGTTTCTACCACATCTGTAGTTACTTCCTCCACAGAAGTCTTGAACATTTCAGTCATGCATGAGGGTTGGAATCAACTTCTTCCAAACTCCTATTAATGTTGATATTTTTACCTCTCCCCATGACTGTTCTTAATGGCATGTAGAATCATGAATCCTTTCCAGAATGTTTTCAATAGATTTTTCCCAGACCCATCAGAAGAATCACTATGGTAGCTATTGCCTTATCAAATGTATTTCTTAAATAATAAGACTTGAAAGTTGAAATGACTCCTTGATCCATGGGCTGCAGAATAGATGTTATGTCAGTAGGCATAGAAACAATATTAATCTCTTAGTACATCCCCATCAGAGCTCTTGGGTGACTAGGTACATTGTGAAAGAGCAGTAATATTTTCAAAGGAATCAAATTTTTCTGAGCAGAAGGTCTCAATAGTGGCCTTAAAATATTCAGTAAACCATGTAGTAAACAGATGTTCTGTCATCTAGGTCTTGTTCCATTTATAGAGCACAGGCAGATTTAGCATAGATTTTAGCTAGCATAGATTTAGTATAGATTTAGCATAATTCTTAAGAGCCCTAAGATTTTTGGAGTGGTATATTAGTGTTGGCCTCAACTTAAAGTCACTAGCTGCATTAGCTGCTAACAAGAGAGTCAGCCTATCCTTTGAAGCTTTGAAGCTAGTCATTGACTTGTCTCCAGTTGTGAAAGTCCTAGATGGCATCATCTTCCAATAAAAGGCTCTTTTGTCTACACTGAAAATCTTCTGTTTAGTATAGCCACCTTCATCAATTATCTTAGCATCTGGGTAACTTGCTGCAGCTTTTTCATCAGCACTCACTGCTTTACCTTGCACTTTTATGTTATAGAGATGGCCTATTCATTTAAACTTCATGAACCAACCTCTGCTGCCTTCAAATTTTTCTTCTGCAGCTTCCTTACCTCTCACAAACTTCATAAAATTGAACAGTTAGGGTCTTGCTCTGGATTGAGTTTTGGCTAAAGAGAATGTTGTGGTTGGTTTGATCTTCTATTCAGGCCACTAAAACTTTCTCCATCTCGGAAATGAGGCTTGTAAGCTGGGCGTGGCGGCTCAGTCCTTTAATCCCAGCATTTTGGGAGGCTGAGGCAGGTGGATCACCTGAGGTCAGGAGTTTGAGACCAGCCTGACCAACATGGTGAAACCCGGTCTCTGCTAAAAATACAAAATTACCGGGTGTGGTGATGCATGCCTGTAATCCCAGCTACTCAGGAGGCTGAGGCAGGAAAATCACTTGAACCCAGGAGATAGAGGTTGCGGTGAGCCGAGATTGCGCCATTGCACTCCAGTCTGAGCAACAAGAGCGAAACTCCATCTAAAAAAAAAAAAAAAAACAGTGAGGCTTGTATTGGTCTGTTCTCACACTGCTATAAAGAATATTACCAGAGACTGAGGAAAGGAAAGAGGTTTAATTGACTCACAGTTCTGCAGGCTTAACAGGAACCATGGCTGGGAGGCCTCAGGAAACTTAGAATCATGGTGAAAGGCAAAGGGGGAGCAGGCATCTTCTTCACAAGTCGGCAGGAGGGAGTGTGTACAAGAACAAGGAAGTACCACACTTTAAAACCATCAGGTCTCGTGAGAACTGTCATGAGAACAGCGTGGGGGGAACCACCCCCATGATCTGATCACCTCCCACGTGGTCTCTCCCCTGACATGTGGGTATTACAATTTGAGAAGAGATTTGGGGTGGGGACACAGAGCCAAACCATATTATTTCAGTCTTTGCCCCTCCAGGATCTCTTGTCCTCACATTTCAAAACAATCATGCCTTCCCAACCATCCCCCAAAGTCTTAACCCATTCCAGCATTAACTCAAAAGTCCCAAGTCCAAAGTCTCATCTGAGACAAGTCCCTTCCACCTATAAGCCTATAAAATCAAAAGCAAGTTAGTTACTTCCAAGATACAATGGGGATATAGGCATTGGGCAAATGTTCCCATTCCAAATGGGAGAAATTGTCCAAAACAAAGGGGCTACAGACCCCATTAAAGTCTGAAATTCGGCCAGGCAGTCATTAAATTTTAAAGCTCCAAAATAATCTCCTTTGACTCTGTGTCTCACATCCAGGGCATGCTGATGCAAGGGGTGGGATCCCATAGCCTTGGGCAGCTCCTTCATGGACTGGCATTGAGTGCCTGTGGCTTTTCTGGGTACATGGTGCAAGCTATTGGTGGATCTCCCCTTCTGGGGTCTGGAGAACAGTGGCCTGCTCCTCACAGCTCCACTAGGCAGCGCCCTGGTGCAGACTCTGTGTGGGGGCCCCAACCCCACATTTCTCCTTTGCATGGCCCTAGCACAGGTTCTCCATGAGGGCTCCACCCCTGCAGCAGACTTCTGCCTGGGCATCCAGGCATTTCCATATGTTCTCTGCAGTCTAGACAGAGATTCAATTCTTGACTTCTGTGCACCTGCAGGCCCAACACCTTATGGAAGCTGCCAAGGCTTGGGGCTGGAACCCTCTGAAGCAATGGCCCAAGCTGTACCTTAGGCCCTTTTAGCTTTTTCCTCCTAAGCCTCTGAGTAATTTCTTCCCAGAAAATGGTTTTTTCTTTTCCATCCCATTGTCAGGCTACACATTTCCCAAACTTTTATTCTCTGCTTAGCTTTTAAACATTAAGTCCCAATTTCAAATGATCTGTTTCTGAATACATAAAACTGAATGCTTTCAGAATAACCCAGGTCACGTCTTGAATGCTTTGCTGCTTAGAAATTTCTTCTGCCAGATACCCTAAATCATCTCTGTCAAGTTCAAAGTTCCACAGATCTCTAGGGCAGGGGCAGAATGCTGCCAGTCTCTTTGCTAAAGCATAGCATGAGTGACCTTTACTTCAGTTTCCAGTAAGTTCTTCGTCTCCATCTGAGACCACTTCAGCCTGGACTTCTTTGTTCACCTCACTATCAGCATTTTGGTCAAAACAATTCAACAAGTCTCTAGGAAGCTCCAAACTTTCCTACATCTTTCTGTTTCCTTCTGAGCCCTCCAAACTGTTCAACCTCTGCCTGCTACCCAGTTCCAAAGTCGCTTCCACATTTTCAAGTATCTTTATAGAAGTACCCCACTCTCTGTGATATCAATTTACTATATATATTAGTCCATTTCACACTGCTGTAAAGAATACTACCTGAGACTGGATATATAAAAGAAAGTGGTTTAATTGACTCACAGTTCCACAGGCGTAACAGGAAGCATAGTGAGGAGGGCTTAGGAAACTTACAATTACGGTGGAAGGCGAAGGGGAAGCAGGCATCTTCTTCACAAGGTGGCAGGAGGGAATGTCTGCGAGAATGAGGAAGTGCCATACTTTTAAACCATCAGCTCTTGTGAGAACTCGCTAACTATCAGGAGAACAGCATGAGGGAACCATCCCCATGATCCATTGACCTCCCAGTTCATCCCTCTGCTGACATGTGGGGATTACAATTTGACATGAGATTTGTGTAGGGACACAGAGCCAAACTATATCAAGGCTGTTTCTCTTTCTTGTTATTCATGTGTTCACACCATCTTATTTATTTATTTGAGACAGAGTTTTGCTCTTATTGCCCAGGCTGGAGTGCAATGGTGCAATCTTGGCTCACCGCAACCCCCACCCCCCAGGTTCAAGCGATTCTCCTGCCTCAGCCTCCCAAGTAGCTGGGAATACAGACATGTGCCACCATGCTCAGTTAATTTTGTGTTTTTAGTAGAAATGGAGTTTCACTATATTGGTCAGGCTGGTCTCGAACTCCTGACCTCAGGTGATCCACCCACCTCAGCCTCCCAAAGTGCTGGGATTACAGGTGTGAGCCATTGCGCCTGGCCTCACTCCAGCTTGTCTTAAAGCAAATCCCGGGCATCATGTTATTTTATAAATTATAGACTCTTAATTTTTTTCAAAGCATAGCTACAGCAGTATAATCGCCCTAAATTTTTTTAAACAAGTCGTTAATGTCAAGTATTCAGTCTGTGTTCAAATTTTCCTAATTTTCTTTGGATCAGGATCCACAAAGTCTTTCCATTGCCTTTGTTTGAAAAGTCTCTAGTCTTTTACTCTGTAGGTTCTCTGTGGTTCTTTTCCTTGCAAATTTTTTTGGCAAACTACCTATTGGTGGTGGTGTAAACTTGCATCAGGAAGCATCAATTCTGGTTGTCTCTTTTTTTCTGGTGCTAGTGGCTATTGATCCTTGCTTAGATCCATTAATTTATTTAGGGTTTCAAAAATATTCTATTCCTTAATGTATTGTAATACTTCTATAAAGAGAAACTTTATCTCATAACGTTGGTTACCCAGAGAGAGAGTTGACAGATCCCTAGCATGCTCCAAAATGACCAATAAACATTTGAAAATAAACTCAGAAATTTGAACATATTTGTGGTTCAGTCCATTAGAGTGGGGTATTTTTTTCCCTACAGTTTTATGGAGGTGTAATTAAAATTCATTTTAACTGCAATTCAGTGGTGTTTAGTATGTTCATAGAGTTGTGCAAACATCACTACAATGTAAATTTAGGTTGTTTTCATCAACTCCAAAAGAAACCTGGACCGATTAGCAGTCATCCCCCATGACTCCTGACACTGCCTCACCTTCAACCTTAGGCAGCCACTAATCTACTTTCTGTGCCTATGGATTTTCCTGTTCTGGACATTTCATATAAATTGAATCATAACATATGTGATCTTTAGTGACTGGCTTCTTTTATTTAGCATAATGTTTTTAATATTCATGCATGGCTCACAGCTGTAATCTTGGCGCTTTAGGAGGCCGAGACCGGTGGATCGTTTGAGGCCAGGAGCTTGACACCAGCCTGGCCAACATAGCCTAACCCCGTCTCTACTAAAAATACAAAAATCAGCTGGGCGTGATGGTGCACACCTGTAATCCCAGCTACTCAGGAGGCTGAGGCATGAGAATCACTTGAACCTGGGAGATGGAGGTTGCAGTAAGCCAAGATCATGCCACTGAACTCCAGCCCAGGTGACAAAGTGAGACTCTGTCTCAAAAAAAAAAATAATAAAATTCATACGTGTTGTATCATGTGGTTATTTTTATGGCTTGTCTGCTGTTTGGCTAATTGGAGTTTTTTTTTCATGATAGCTCCTGAGTTCATTTTACTCAACCTGAGATGTCTTTGATAGCTTTTTAAAATCTGGTATGACAGTATGTCTAGAGGCTTATCTTGTACATTTTCTGCCCCTGGCTAGGAAATAGCTCTCTCCGAGAAGCCTTTTAATGGGAAATGGTATTTGGAGAACATAATCTGAGTGCTTAAGGAGCTTATTACTAGTGAGTTAGTCATTGTTTCTAGGCCTTTTCTGTGACTAGAGCTAGGAAATAAGTTGTGTTTTTTCATTTAAAAAAATCATGAGTTCATGCTATACTTAAACATGGAATCATAGGACCCAAGGATTTTTCTTTGATTTTATATTTCATTCTTCTTTTCTCCCACGCTGAAAATCCCAGTTCTCAACAGCACCATGGTTGCTCATTTTCTTTTTCCTGCAATGTATACACAACAGTCTTAGAATTACAATTCCAGCACTACCCCAACAATATGATTACTAAGGAAGATAACAAGTTTTGTTCACTGAGGATGTAGAATCAAGTGACTAAATTTTGTAGTTGCATTGACTAGTTCCTTGCTGTGTGGGATTATGCTGCCACCTAGTTTCTCAGATTCATGTGTTTCATTTTGCTTTCATTTTACATCATCTTTGACTTTTTTAAAAAGTCCAAGTCTTGCAGAATTATTTGGGTCATCTAGGCTTATTGCTTAAAATAAATATTATATGTAATTGTGATTATGTTGGTCTTTTTAGAATATGGCTTATGGGCCGGGCGCGGTGGCTCAAGCCTGTAATCCCAGCACTTTGGGAGGCCGAGACGGGTGGATCACGAGGTCAGGAGATCGAGACCATCCTGGTCTACACGGTGAGACCCCGTCTCTACTAAAAAATACAAAAAAAAAACTAGCCGGGCGAGGTGGCGGGCGCCTGTAGTCCCAGCTACTCGGGAGGCTGAGGCAGGAGAATGGCGTAAACCCGGGAGGCGGAGCTTGCAGTGAGCTGAGATCGCGCCACTGCACTCCAGCCTGGGCGACAGAGCGAGACTCCGTCTCAAAAAAAAAAAAAAAGACTATGGCTTATGAAGCATAGTATGAGTAAGACAAAAGAGAATGGTTCTGTGCTTATTAGAGTGTGTGAAGTGTGCCTCCTTCTTTATATCTAAAGAAGAAAAGGTTTCTCAGCTCCTGTTACCCTGTGAGAAGATGAGTCCACTATTACCACGTCTTCAGCTTTTTCAAGAGAAGCTAGAACTTTGTTTTTATGTGATTCTCCAGATTGTTTAGCGTTCACAGCTTTTGTCTGTTTTTTATTCTTTGTTTGG
>NW_012115599.1:11422541-11434756 GCF_000951035.1 Colobus angolensis palliatus
AGGTCTTGTAGGCCATTGTGAAAAAAAATCTGTTTGGAGTGTGGTGGTTGCCTAACTGTGCTTCATTAAAGATCACCAGTGTTTTGTTTTGTTTTTTTTTTTTTTTTTGAGACAGAGCTTCACTCTTGTTGCCTAGGCTGGAGTGCAATGGCGTGATCTCGGCTCACCGCAACCTCCACCTCCCAGGTTCAAGCAATTCTCCTGCCTCAGCCTCCCAAAGTGCTGTGATTACAGGCGCGAGCCACTGCACCCGGCTTTTTTTTTTTTTTTTTGAGACAGAGCTTCACTCTTGTTGCCTAGGCTGGAGTGCAATGGCGTGATCTCGGTTCACTGCAACCTCTGCCTCCCGGGTCCTGGTTCAAGCAGTTCTCCTGCCTCAGCCTCCTGAGTAGCTGGGATTACAGGCACGCACCACCATGCCCAGCTAATTTTCGTATTTTTAGTAGAGACAGGGTTTCACCATGTTGGCCAGGCTGGTCTCAAACTCCTGACCTCGTGATCCGCCTGCCTCGGCCTCCCAAAGTGCTGACATTACAGGCATGAGCCACCACACCCAGCCCACGACTTTATTTAAAAACCATTGTATACTTTCGTTTACAGGCAGGGTTCAGCTTGCAGCCTGTAGTATGTAATCTTTGCCTCAGAGTCTTTATGGTGAAAGGTAGGCATTAATAGGCCTACTGTTGCAAGTTCCCTCTCTGAGTGATAATATTAAGCACAGTTATGGAAGAGCCCCATGATTCCAAGGGCCTCTTAGTGGAGGATTAGCTTTGGAAATTTGAAAAAGACCAACAAAGATCAACTGTGAAGACCATAGTATCCAGTTTTTCAACTAATTTAACAAGGTATAACTTCAGAAAGTTACCAGAAGCCCACAAAATAATTTGAATACACTTGATTTTCAGATAACTGTAGTAAAATGTTTCCACTAAACACAAAAATCAGTTGGCAGGAGCTAGATAAATAAAAATCATGGCTTGGCATGGTGGCTGGTGCCTATAATCTCACCACTTTGGGAGGCCAAGGTAGGAGGATCACTTGAGCTCAGGAGTTCAAGACCAGCCTGGGCAATTCAGTGGGACCCTGTCTTAAAAAAAAAAAAAAAAAAAAAAAAAAATTAGGTGGGTGTTGTGATGCACACTTAGACAGTTCTAGCCATTTGGAAAGCTGAAGTGGGATTGCTTGAGCCTGGAAGGTCAAGGCTGCAATGTGCCATGATTGTGCCACTCCAACCTGGGCAACAGAGTGAGACGCTAACTCAAAAAAAATATAATAAAATAATATAAAAATCATATTTATTTGTACCACGGAGTGCCTTTATTTGTGTTCTTAAAGTTCAGGTGTGTAAGTCATTGCTGTTGGGTACTTTATCAGTGGCTTAAATGCCTTGAAGAATATTGATGAGTATTTTAGGATGGCATATCAAGAAGTTTCAGAAATTTTAATATATATTTTAACTACCACGTAAGAATTGTCACCAATTCTTGTTTGGTGAACAAACATCAATAGTATGAAGTTTGGTACTTGTAGTCAATCATGTTGATAACTTTTATTAATGTACTCAAATTCTAAAATTTACGATCTGAGTGTCATAGAGGCCTATGCATTTTGAACAAGGCTAACAGTCCTTTTGGGGGTAGTCTTGTGATTTTTTTTTTTTTTTTTTTTTTTTGGAGACAGAGTCTCACTAGTCTCCCAGGCTGGAGTGCAGTGGCACAATCTTGGCTCACTGCAAACTCTGTCTCCCGGGTTCAAGTGATTCTTGTGCCTCAGCCTCCCAAGTAACTGGGATTACAGGCACGTGCCACCACACCTGGCTAATTGTAGTATTTTTAGTAGAAGTGGGGCTTCCCCAGGTTGGCCAGGCTGCTCTCAAATTTCTGACTTCATATAATCTGTCCGCCCCAGCGTCCCAAAGTGCTGGGATTACAGGCGTGAGTCACCACAGCCTCTTGTGAACTTTTGTTTCCTGAAATACTAGGGTAAGCCTTATTTTGTAACTGATTATCAGTTACCTTGTAGGCAACTGTATCTTTCTGTTCATTCACTTTGCTTTTTTTTTTTTTTTTTAAAAAAAAGGGTCTCACTGTGTTGCCCAGGCTGGTCTTGAACTCCTGGACTCAAGTGATTCTCCCACCTTGGCCTCCCAAAGTGCTAGGATTACAGATGTGAGTCAGCATGCCTGGCCAACTTTGCTTTTAATTATGGTGCTGCTCTTCAGCTTATGAACATTTTTTGATGTGCCTCTACCTAGCAATTTGATCAGAGATGCCAGGTTTTTTCTGTCTGCATATGAGTTTGAGGACAATTTCCCTTCTAGTTTTTATGCCTTTTAGAATAGATTTAACAGGAATTGTATTTTGCATTTTTCTTTACTAGAAGAATGCAGTGGGATAAATTAGGTAATTCATGCTAGTATTTCTAGGTAGAAGGATAATACAGATATATGCTCATATGCTGTTTATCAAAAAGAGCTTGTCCTTTTGAATTACACAGTCCCGGATTTCAGCCTGCCTCCAACACCATTGTTAGGTGAACATGAACAGTTTCTTTTGACTTTCACTTCAAGTTGCCTTATCTGTAGATGGCAAGGTTATAAGGATGAAACTGCGTTGAGTGCCTAGGCCAGTACTAAGGTGAAATAAGTTTTCGGATGACTGCTTTCTTTCTTGTGCTTCCTTCCTTACCTTAGATGGGTTTATCTTTGTCTTTTTTGTGACTTTTTTTTCGAAATTTTATTATTATTTTTTATTTTTAGAAACAGGGTCTTACTTTGTTGCCCAGGCTCTGGAGTACAGTGGCGTGATCATAGCTTACGGCTGCATCACACTGCTGGGCTCAAGGGATCCTCCTGCCTCTGCTTCCTTAGTAGCTGGGACTACAGGCACATGCTGAGACTGGCTGACCTTTTTTTTTTTTTCTTTTTTCTTTTGTAGAGACGGAGTCTTGCCATCTGGCCCAGCCTGGGCTCAAGCATTCCTCCCACCTTGGTCTCCCAAAGTGCTGGGATTACAGGCATGGGGCTACCGTGCCAAGCCTATGTGACATTTCTTAATACTATTGGTGTATCAAACTAATAGTTTTAGCTCATGTGTTGGTGTTTCATTTTCATGTATATTTCGTGTATATGTATGTGCATATATATGGTAGAGTTTGGAATATAGTCACCTGAGGATCAGGGTTGAATTATATTTATTCGTATGTAACAGCTGATAAACTTAGGCACTCAAATTTTTATTTTGATATTGTTAGACCCTGGCTGCAGCTTAAGATTTCTGAGTTGAGAAACTTAGACTACTTGTGAGTATGTCTCAGAAGTTAAGTTCAGATAAAATTAGATATGTAAAGGATTATGTCAATTTGCAAAAGAAAAAAATCTTTAAGGAAAAATATATATGGAAAAGGTAGTGGGAGAAATTTAGCATTTATTGAGTTCCATTGTGTGTAGGTGCTAGAACTTAAAATAGTGTCTTGTTAAATCTTTGCATCAGATCTAAGTAAGTGTGATAACTCTAGAAGGGATACAGAGATGACTGGAACACAATCCTTTCCTTCAAGGGATTTAGGATTTCTTAAGGGAATTAAGTGTACAAGCATGATTTTCTTCAGTCTTCTGTAACAGAGTACCAAAAACTGGGTGGCTAAACGACAGAAATTTATTGTCTGACTGGCTAGAAGTCTAAAAGGTGTGAGAGGGTTCATTCCTTCTGAGGGCTGTGAGGGAGAATCTGTTTCAGGCCTCTTTCTTGCCTTGTAGGTGGCCATCTTTTCCCTGTGTCTCTTCACATCGTCTTCCCTCTGTATGTGTGTGTGTCTCGACATCCAGATTTCCTCTTTTTAAAAGGACACTAGTCATATTGGATTCGGGCTTATCCTGATAATCTCATCTTAACTTGATTACCTCTGTGAAGACCCACCTAAATAATGTCACAATCCCAGTTATTGGATTCCAGCATGTTGGACTCCAAAATATCTTTCTAGGAGGGGCACAGTTCAGCCTCTAACACAGGCCTCAGAAGGTAGTTCGCTGCATTAGAAGATCTTAACCATTCCCCACTCCCAAGACAGAAATCACTAAAGTTTATATGTAAGTAAACTAAAGTTTCAAAGGTGCTTTTTCCAGTCGACTTTTAGTCTCTCTCTCTCTCTTTAATTTTTATGTTTTTTTGTTATGTAAGAGATGGAAATCTCACTATGTTGCTCAGGCTGGCCTTGAACTCCTGGGCTTAAGTGATCTTCCACCTTAGCCTCCTGAGTAGCTGGGACTACAGGTGTGTGCCACCATGCCCAGCTTTAATCCATCTTTTAGAGCCATAACTAAATCATTTCTAAGACCCCAAACATACCATCTTTTTTTTTCTTTTTTGAGACGGAGTCTTGCTCAGTCGCCCAGGCTGGAGTGCGGTGGCGCGATCTCGGCTTACTGCAAGCTGCGCCTCCCGGGTTCACGCCATTCTCCTGCCTCAACCTCCTGAGTAGCTGGGACTACAGGCGCCTGCCACTACGCCCGGCTAGTTTTTTTTTTTTTTTTTTTTTGTATTTTTAGTAGAGACGGGGTTTCACTGTGTTAGGATGGTCTCGATCTCCTGACCTCGTGATCCACCCATCTCGGCCTCCCAAAGTGCTGGGATTACAGGCATGAGCCACCGCGCCCGGCCACATACCATCTTTAAATCAGTTCCTCTTCCTGAATTTCCATTTTCTGAAACCACCATTTTGAATCATTGTAGATAAACTCCAGCATCGTTCACCTCCTTACTCAAATGTCACAACACTACTTAAAATAGCATGAGCACACTGTGTCCCCTTGCCCTACTTAATTTTTCTCTATAGCTCTCTTCATAGCCCGACATTGTAGAGCATGTATCTCCTGGAGAGACTGAGATAGGACTTTGCTGTCCCAACTTTTGCTGTTCACCAACTAAAACTCAAGAACCAGATAGGTTCAGATAAATTAGTGCTATTTTTTTGTCACTTCATGCTAGAATGTAAACGCAATGAAGGCAGGGACCCTATACTTGCTCACAGCTGCATTCCCAGTGCCTAGAAAAAAGTACCTGGGATATCTACAGACACTCAGTAAAACTAAGTTGAATAAATGAACAAATACTTGCTTGTTTCTTTTATTTTCTACCTACAATGCTAAAATTTATGGTCAGGCACTGTATTAATCACAGGATTAACATATCCTCACAAATGCCCTATGAGGTAGGCATCATTTCTGCTTTCATTTTACACATAAGGCAAGAGGCACAGAGAGCTTCTTACACTAACAGTTTGGAGCTCTGGTACAAACTATGGAGCCAGGATCAAACTCAAGTCTCCTGACTCCAGAGACCTTTGCTGTAACTATTACCTCTGCAGTGGTCCCCAACATCTCTGCTTTCTGGTTCCCCTACATTTTACAAACCTCCTTACCAAAGGAATCTTTTTTTTTTTTTTTTCCGAGATGGAGTCTTGCTCTGTCACCCAGACTGGTGTGTTGTGGTGGTGCAATCCCAGCTCACTGCAAACTCCGCCTCCCGGGTTCAAGCGATTATCCTACCTCAGCCTCCCAAGTAGCTGGGGTTACAGGCGCCCGCCACCATGCCCAGCTAATTCTTGTATTTTAGTAGAGACGGGATTTTGCTAAGTTGGCCAGGCTTAACTCGAACTCCTGACCTCAAGTGATACACCCGCCTTGGCTTCCCAAAGCTCTGGGATTACAGGCATGAGCTACCGCACCCGGCCCCAAAAGAATCTTTCTAAAGCATTTCTTTTGTAGGGCCACCCTAATGGCTCCACTTCCTTCCATGTAAAGTACTTCAGTGCTTGACATTTAAGGCTCTTCACAGTCTAGTTCTGTTGGGGGCAGAGGTGTAATGGACTTTAACTGAAAAATGAATAATAACTAAAGACGAAAGAGAAATACCTTGTACACATCCCTGTTCTAGGCATTTAGGATACGCCATTGAACAAAAAAAGGCTGTCCTCATGAAGCTTACATTCTGGGAGTGTCTGGAGGAAGACAATAAAATGTCAAGTGCTGAAGAAAAGTAGCAGGGTAAGGGGAATGGCAGAGGGCATGTGGCAAAGACTGTTGTTTCATATAGGAAAGTCAAGGAAGTTCTCTGAAAGGGTGCCACTTTAGCACAGACCTAAGAAGATATGTATAGAGAGATGGGTTGGAGGGGGCAATGAAGAGACAGATCATGTCAGGTCTTGTAGGCCATTGTGAAAAAAAATCTGTTTGGAGTGTGGTGGTTGCCTAACTGTGCTTCATTAAAGATCACCAGTGTTTTGTTTTGTTTTGTTTTGTTTGTGAGATGGAGTCTCGCTCTGTCGTCAGGCTGGAGTGCAGTGGTGCGATCCCGGCTCACTGCAACTTCCACCTCCTGGGTTCAAGTGATTCTTCTGCCTCAGCCTCCTGAGTAGCTGAGACTACAGGCACGCGCCAACATGCCCAGCTAATTTTTATATTTTTAGTAGAGATGGGGTTTCACCATGTTCGCCAGGCCGGTCTTGAACTCATGACCTCAGGTGATGCGCTTGCCTCGGCCTCCCAAAGTGCTGGGATTACAGGCGTGAGCCACCGCGTCCGGTGTTTGTGTAGAATTTGTTGACATTTTTGTTTTGTTTTGGAAAATGTGAACTGGAGTTCAGAGGGCTTTAATATGAACTGGAGGTCAAAGGGCTTTAAGAGGGAGGTTTTAGGGAAAACAGATAAGAAGGCATGCTTGACACTGGAAGAAGCTGGCAATATGATAAATTAACTTTTTTGAGATGGAGTCTTGTTCTGTTGCCCAAGCTGGAGTGCAATATCATGATCTTGGCTCACTGCCACCTCCACCTCCTGGGTTCAAGTGATTCTTCTGCCTCTGCCTCCCGAGTTCAAGTGATTCTTTTGCCTCAGCCTTCCAAGTAGCTGGGATCACAGATGCCTGCCACCATGCCTGGCTAATTTTTGTGATTAAATTAGCTTGTAAAAAATATAGTAATACATAGTTAAAAAATAATTTCTTTATTTCAATAGTTTTTGGAGTACAGGTGGTTTTTAGTTACATGAATGAGTTCTTTAGTGGTGATTTCTGAGATTTTAGTGCACCTGTCACCTGAGCAGTGTACACTTAACCCAATATGTAGTCTTTTATCTCTAACCCCCCCATCTTCTCCCCAACCTTAAGTCACCAGAGTCCATTATATCATCCTGTATAAGTCCTCATAGCTTAGCTCCTACTTATAAGTAAGAACATACAGTATCTGCTTTTCTCCATTCCTGATTTACTTCGCTTAGAATAATGGCCTCTAGCTCTATCCAAGTTGCTGCAAAAGACATTTCATTCCTTTTCATGACAGAGTGGTATTCCATGGGGTATAGATGCCACATTTTCTTTATCTGTTCTTTGATCGATGGGTACTTAGGTTGATTCCATATCTTTGGAATTGAGAATTGTGCTGCCATAAATACTTTAAAAGTCCATTGCATAGATACATATTCAAATATAATAAACATTCATAATGCAATGTATTGATCAAGAGGCCTGAGTAGATGATCCTTTTAGCGATTACTGGTTTTACCTTATATGAACAAATTGGTAATCAAATTTAAATAAACAGATATAGGTGACTTATGCAGCTAATAAATATATTCTACTCACCTCTTGTTGGACATTTAGGTTTCTAATTTGTTGCAATAGAATACACAGTGGAAGCTACAGGCTAGGTGCAGTAGCTCATGCCTGTAATCTCAGCAATTTGGTAGGCCAAGGCTGGAGAATCACTTGGGCCCAGGAGTTTGAGACTTGTCTGGGTAACATAGTGAGATCACATCTCTAAAAAATTTAAAAGTTAGCCAGGCGTGGTGGTGCACGCCGATAGTCCCAGCTACTTGGGACTGAGGTGGGAGGATCACTTGAACTGAGGAGGACAAGGCTGGAGGGAGCCATGATAGCACCACTGCGCTGCAGCCTGGGCAGCAGAGCAAGACCCTGTCTCAAAAATAAATGCATGAGGCCGGGCGTGGTGGCTCAAGCCTGTAATCCCAGCACTTTGGGAGGCCGAGGCGGGCAGATCACGAGGTCAGGAGATCGAGACCATCCTGGCTAACACGGTGAAACCCCGTCTCTACTAAAAAAATACAAAAAACTAGCCGGGCAAGGTGGCGGCATCTGTAGTCCCAGCTACTCGGGAGGCTGAGGCAGGAGAATGGCGTGAACCCGGGAGGCGGAGCTTGCAGTGAGCTGAGATCCAGCCACTGTACTCCAGCCTGGGCGACAGAGTGAGACTCCGTCTCAAAAAATAAAAAAAATTAAAAAAAAATGCATGAATTAATGAATTAATTAAATAAATGCTACACTATTTAATTAAATGCTCACTATTTAATTAAATAAATGTGAGTCCTCTGTCTCACACCTTTTCCCTAGACACAGGCCTGCTTCCTAAAATAACTACTTTTACCCATTGCTTTTTGTTTATTTTATTAATTGGATAGACGTCACGTCTCCAGCATACTTACTGCTATTCCTTGATTCATCAGCTTTAGCTATTACCATAAATTCTTCTATGATTGAGGAAGATATAGTTCACTTGTACTATCACCACCTATCTCTCTCTTCCTCCCAATAAAGCACTGTATTTGGACCTAGTTATCTAACAGCTTTATTGAGACATAATTTGTATGCCATAAATTCACCCATCTAGGCCAGGTGTGGTGGCTCATGCCTGTAATCCCAGCACTTTGGGAGGCTGAGGCAGGCGGATCACGAGGTCAGGAGATCCAAACCATCCTGGCTAGCACGGTGAAACCCTGTCTCTACTAAAAATACAAAAAATTAGCCGGGCGTGGTGGCGGGCGCCTGTAGTCCCAGCTATTGGAGCTTGCAGTGAGCCAAGATTATACCACTGCACTCCAGCCTGGGTGACAGAGTGAGACTCCGTCTCAAACACACACACACACACACACACACAATTCACCCATCTAGTGCACAGTTTCATTGTTTTAAAATAGTCAGAATTGTTATAGCTCACCATGATCTAAATTTAGAGCATTTTTATCCTCCTGTAAGAAAACTCCAAACCCATTAATAGTAACTCACCATTACTCCCTTTACTCAGACCCTGGCAACTGCTAATCTACTTTCTGTCTCAGTGGTTTCCCTTTTCTGGACACTTCATGTAAATAAAATCTTATGATTATGTGGTCTTTTATAGCTGGCTTCTCTTAGTATAATGTTTTCAAGGTTCATTCATCTTGTTAAAGCAGGTATCAGTACATCATTTCTTTTTATGTATAGATATGTGAATTTTGTTTTGTTTTGTGGATACTCAGCAGTTGGTGGACATTGGATTATTTCTACTGTTTGGCTATTAATGAATAATGCTATATTTGTATATTCCACCCTGCCCCCAGGAATCAGTCAGCATTTTACTTTATAGTAAAAAGTTCATAATAAGTTCCTGCATTTCCAAGTTAACCAGATCCCATTCAGGTTAACACTACTGGTAACAAAATCATACAGCTATGCATTGTGAACATCCATGTACAACTTTTTGTGTGGATACATGTTTTCATCTCTTGGTATATACCTAGAAGTGGAATTGCTGGGTCATATGGTAATTCTAACGTTTAGCATTTTGAGGAATTAACAAACTTTTCCAAAGTGGTTGTGCCATTTGACATTCCCACCAGCAATGTGTAATGGTTCCAGTTTTTTTTCACTTCTTCACCAACACTTGTTATTGTCTATTTTGATTACTTTATAATTTCAATATACGTTGAGTAGGAAAACTTCAAACTGTTTTGTCTGCTCTCACACCACAACAATGAACACAGACTCCTGTGCCAAATGTGTGAGGCTTTCTTCCCCGCCATACACCACGCAATCAGTTCTGCAGCAGATACCAGCTAGATGTCCTCTGATTCAATTCAGTTCTGACAGTGTCTTCCTGGAGACCCCACGGATTGAGGGCTCACTCCTCAAGACTGCCCTTCCCTCATTTCCAATGCCAGTTGCAAGCCCAGGTTGTTTTACCTGTGCTTCTGATCAACTGGCTATAAATTGGATTTCCCATGACACCTCCTTGGGTTGAATTAATTTGCTAGAGGAGCTCACAGAACTCAGGGCAACATGTTTACTGGTTTTTTTTTTTTTTTAAATGAAGGATATTACAAAGGATAGAGATGAATAGATGCATAGGGCCTAAGAGAGCTTCCATGCCCTCTCTGGGTGCACCACCCTCTAGAAATCTCTACTTACTCGGCTGTCTGGAAGCTCTCCATACCTCATCCTCTTGGGCCTTTCATGGAGACTTCATTGGATGGACATGAACAAAGCATGGACAACTGTGTAGAAATGTGATTGGACTTCCTCTTTTACCAAGGACCCGCCAACATGGGCCGCGTTCGCACCAAAACCGTGAAGAAGGCAGTCCGGGTCATCATAGAGAAGTACTACGCGCGCCTGGGCAACGACTTCCACACGAACAAGCGCGTGTGGGAGGAGATCGCCATTATCCCCAGCAAGAAGCTCTGCAACAAGAT
This sequence comes from Colobus angolensis palliatus, assembly GCF_000951035.1. Lineage (NCBI taxonomy): Eukaryota > Metazoa > Chordata > Mammalia > Primates > Cercopithecidae > Colobus > Colobus angolensis. The sequence continues at coordinate 11,433,061 of NW_012115599.1, forward strand.
AGCAGGCTATGTCACCCATCTGATGAAGCGGATTCAGAGAGGCCCTGTAAGAGGTATCTCCATCAAGCTGCAGGAGGAGGAGAGAGAAAGGAGAGACAATTATGTTCCCGAGGTCTCAGCCCTGGATCAGGAGATAATTGAAGTAGATCCTGACACTAAGGAAATGCTGAAGCTTTTGGACTTCGGCAGTCTGTCCAACCTGCAGGTCACTCAGCCTACAGTTGGGATGAATTTCAAAACGCCTCGGGGACCTATTTGAATTTTTTCTGCAGTGCTATATTATTTTCAATAAATCTGGGACAACAACAACAACAAAAAGAAATGTGATTGGACAAAAAGAGTACGACCTAATAGACCAGCAGGGCCTGTCTGTTCAGATTCTTGGCCTCTCTGTGCATCATTCCTTCCCCCAAGGTGTGGGGCAGGACCTCTGAAATGAGGATCTTATGAATCAGAATCAGATAAGGTAGGTCAGATAATTTCTTTATGGAAAGGCACGGGAGGATTACATTACTTCAGTGGTAAGAAAAAGGAGCAGGTGAAAGAGGGCAGGAGGTCTGTTTTCCGAGGCCTGCTTTTGAGACCTGAAGAACCCCAACGTTATAACAAAAAGACTGATGAGGGCTGTGGGAGTTATGAGCCAGGAACTGTGAATGAACACACACACACACACACACACACAAGCATATGCCTCAACTTTTCTTTTTGGTTTCATCAACTGTAGGCACTTTAACTTTGTAACATGAGAATATTGGTGGACTTTTCTTTCCCAACTGCCCCCTAAATTCTGCCTTTACAGTCTTTACAAAGAATCCTTATGTTCTAGTTTGCAGCCATAATTAAGTATTTTGTGCTTTATCATTGGGTTGATTTTGAAGTAGAAAATCAATAATCTGCATTTATGTTATTTTGACTGTGTCTTGTGACTATAATTACGTAATTTTTTTGTTTAGATTTTGTTTCTTGGAATTTGTAATTATATTTTTCTCCCTTATTTTACCTCTTTTTTATCATATTGTTAGATTCTTCCAGAAAGTATGTCTCAAGCATACTTTCTTGTCTTTGTTTTTTTTCCCTGGAATATCTCAGAGCCCTCTAGTCTCTGGCTCTAGGTCAGATTAAATGCATTTCAGGCCTTCTCTATAGTTGTGCTCTTGGAACTTCCTTTTTGGCTCTTCTGTTTTTCATCTGTAAAACAGAATCCTATGGATCCTATGTCCTCTTTCTCAGTTTTACTGCTTTGTTTTCTAGACCTCAAGTAACTTCTTCAGACAAGATGAACGGGAGATAAGTTTCACTGTCTGTCCATATTTGAAAAACTTTATTCTGCCCTCAAATGCTGTTGAAACTTAGACTAGGTTTAAAAAAATCCTAGAATTTAGAAGTCATTGCTTCATTGTCTTTTAGTGTATTGGCTTTCTGATGAGATAGATAATAACAGTCTAATTACTGCTCTTCTAGCTTTTTTTTTCCTAGAAGCCTTTAGAGTCTTCTTAACACTGGGATTTTTAAAATTCCCTAATAATGATTTAAGTGGAGCTTCCATTCAATCTCCAGAAATTTCTTGAATTTCTTTAATAATTTTATCTCTTCTATTTTCATAAGTTTCTCTTTCTGCAACTCTGATTATTCAGATGTGGGAACTTCTGGATTGATTGTGTTTGTCTCATCTCTTTTTGAGCATTATTATCTTGAA
>NW_012115599.1:11436676-11446613 GCF_000951035.1 Colobus angolensis palliatus
GCCTCCTGGGTTCAAGCAATTCTCCTGCCTCAGCCTCCCGAGTAGCTGGGACTACAGGCATGCGCCATGACACCAGCCAATTTTTGTATTTTTAGTAGAAGACGGGATTTCACCATGTTGGCCAGGCTGGTGTCAAACTCTTGACCGCAAATGATCCACCCTCCTCAGCCTCCCAAAGTACTGGGATTACAGGCGTGAGCCACTGCACCTGGGCTGTTTGTTTTTATTTAGAGGAACAAAAATCCCGTTTGCTTACTTGTTTTTGTTTGTTTTGTTTTGTTTTTTGCTAAATAAACAATTATTCTATCTCCTAAAAAACACCTGAGACTGTAATTGTAAATAGATATATATTAGATATATATGTTTAGATAAACCTATTGGATTATCGAGAGACAAGAATATTGTGATATACAACCTTTTTATTGTTTTTGGATGAGGCTGTTGTAGGCTCAATCTAAATCATTAATCTTATTCACTTTTTTTATAACATGAATTCAATAATACTGTGTGGCTGATTTGACTATTAAGGTTTTCTTTTGTTGAATTGATTGTATAAAAGAAACTTTTTATTGATAAAAGGTATATAGATGTTGAAAAATGTGATGTAAAAATGCCTTTTCTTACCATTGTTTCTCGTCCTGGTTTTTCTGATTTCCCCTGTGTCTTCTAGGAGGTTATCATCTTGTGAAAATTGGAGATCTATTCAATGGGAGATATCATGTGATCCGAAAGTTAGGCTGGGGACACTTTTCAACAGTATGGTTATCATGGGATATTCAGTAAGTTTTAGTGGTTCTGTAAAAGAATTAGTTAGATGATGTCTAAATATGTTTGTCTGAGTTTCCACTGCTGATCCAGACTTCAGTCTATCTCTAGCCTGATTCATTTATCAGAATTTTGTTGTTGGCAATAGTCTCTATATTCTTGGAGAAATCACTTTTCTTTCATGAAGAATCAGTATTATATATCTCCCTCTCTACTTTAGAGACAAGAGTGATTAAATTAATGCTGGTAAAGCTTTTGTCGTTTGATTTTTTTGTTATTTTTATCGTTTTCTCTTCACCCAAATATTTCTTCTGGCTGCCTGTGGGAAAATACTACAGCTATTAACCTTTTAGTTTTTACCTATATACAGATACACAGAACACTTGGAATTTGGTAATATCTTTCTCCTTATTTATCCTCATTTTGAAGTTTCGCTTGAAATTCAGGGAGATATTCAAAAGAAGGATTTTAACTTAGAAAATATTCAACAACTGAGATTATCTGAGAACAGATTTTTTATTCTTCCTATAAATGAAATCTGGCCAGTTAGCATCATTAACAAGTACAAATGTTCCCATAGAAGTAGCTTGTTTGGGCTACAGGGAAAAATGAAATCAGTATTTGTTGTTTTTAACCATCTTATAGCTAAACCTTAGCTTCCTAAAGTAAGGGTAGGCTATGTAGTCTTAATTGCCTGTGTTTGTTTCTTAGGGGGAAGAAATTTGTGGCAATGAAAGTAGTTAAAAGTGCTGAGCATTACACCGAAACAGCACTAGATGAAATCCGGTTGCTGAAGTCAGTGAGTATTAGATTATACGTATGAATGCAAAGAATTATAAATAAATCAAGTTTCATTGAATTAAAGCACACCAAGTGGAGACTCTTCAGCATGGATAATTTTCTCTGTAAAGTTCTAGTATCCTTAAAGAGGTTAAGGAAGACAACAATATTTACACATTCCATGCATGTAGTAGGGAACTGGTGGAAAATGCTATGATTAGAATTCCTCTTACACACATGAACCAAAAACAAACCTTTCAAATGAATAAAAATATTCACTGAGCATGTTTTACAGGCCAGGTAACTACTGTCATAATGTTTTTTCTTTCCTACTATGGTTAAAAGGAGAGTTGTGTAAATAAATGTATAGCATCTTTTTTGTTTTCAAATATGTTATAGAATACATAATATAAAAATACTGTATTTACTGATTGCATTTATACTTGGAAACTGAGATGAATTCTATCAAAAATGTACTTTTAATTTTGTTTTAAATTAGGAATATGCCATTGTGGTAGAAGGAACTTAAACTCAGAATTAGAAAACCTGGGTTTAGGTCACCTTTACCCCGGTATGTTCTCCATGTTACCATTTTTTTCTGAGTTTTAGATTTTTTATTCATAAAGTGAGAATGTTGCACTAGGAGATTTCTGTGGCAGTACTTTTCTTATTTTTTTTTTTTTTATTTATTTATTTTTTTGAGACGGAGTCTCGCTCTGTCACCCGGGCTGGAGTGCTGTGGCCGGATCTCAGCTCACTGCAAGCTCCGCCTCCCGGGTTCACGCCATTCTCCTGCCTCAGCCTCCCGGGTGGGTAGCTGGGACTACAGGCGCCGCTACCTCGCCCGGCTAGTTTTTTGTATTTTTTAGTAGAGACGGGGTTTCACCATGTTAGCCAGGATGGTCTTGATCTCCTGACCTCGTGATCCGCCCGTCTCAGCCTCCCAAAGTGCTGGGATTACAGGCTTGAGCCACCGCGCCCGGCCCTTTTCTTATTTTTGACTCCTGGCCTCAGGTGATCTGCCTTAGCCTTCAGAGTAACTGGGGTTACAGGCACAAGCCACTGCATCTGGCTTATGACAGTACTTTTCAGAATGTCCGTTTGTGACAAGTTTAGGAGCCTTGTACCTACCCAAAAGTAAATTAACATACTGTTTTCTTCATTGAGAAAGTTTTTCCATGAAAAAAAAAATTGTCAGCTGAAATAAACAGTGCTGTTGGTGCTATAGTTGATTCGCATCCTGCAAAAGCTTCTTAGTTCCTCATAGCCTGGTAATCTGCAGTTAATTTGGAGGCCATACTTTGATATCAGGGAGCAAAGTAGTTTAATTAGAAAAATAGTTCCTGTTGGTTGTATTTCCTCTTATGAATTGACTAAGATTTTTCTCCATTAAAGCTATTGAAATTTTAGTATATTTTAAAGATAGATTTATGTGAGCTCTTTCTTGTAGTTAATTTGCTGTAAGTATTCTTCCCGTACCATTTGGCTTATTTCCATGCTGTACCTTTTGCTAAATACTGTCTCTTCCCCACTACAGGTTCGCAATTCAGACCCTAATGATCCAAACAGAGAGATGGTTGTTCAACTACTAGATGACTTTAAAATATCAGGAGTTAATGGAACACGTATCCTTTTAAAAACCTATTTGAGAATAAATCATCCCAATCCCAAAGAAAGGAACTAGATTTGTTGTGTAGATGGCCTTGGTGTCTTTTCTGAAGGCAAATTATAATAAAATTACCTCTTTTATTGTACACTTCTGAACACAGATCTGAATTTTGTCTGATTTTGTGTGGTGTGATTTTTCAGGATATTGCTTTAAGTTTTTTGTCCCCTTTTCAGGCAATTAGACCGAAATCAAAAGAAACTTTTAGAAAATGCCTTGTATCACCAAGTAAAGATTCTGTGATTTTTGTTAGCGCAGAAACTTTTAAGGGAAGTAATTTATTATGAAAAATACTGTGTTGACCGGGCACGGTGGCTCACACCTGTAATCCCAGCACTTTGGGAGACCGAGGCAGGCGGATAACCTGAGGTCAGGAGTTCAAGACCCACCTGGCAAACATGGTGAAACCCTGTTTCTACTAAAATACAAGAATTAGTTGGGCGTGGTGGCAGGCTCCTGTAATCCCAGCTACTGGGGAGACTGAGGCTGGAGAATCACTTGAACCCGGGAGGCAGAGGTTGCAGTGAGCCGAGATTGAGCCCACTGCACTCCAGCCTGGGCGACAGAGCCAGACTCTGTCTTAAAAAAAAGAAAAGATACTGTCTAAAAGAAAGAAAGAGAAAGATAAAGAAAGGAAGAAACTGGGTAAACAATTTAAGGTATGATTGTATTTATTATACTAAGCCTCAACTTTGAAGAGGCTATGAATGTAGATTATGTTTAGAGTCTAAAAGGGTGTAATTGTTCACGTTCTGTTATAATGAAAAACTGACTTGTTTTATGTTTTTATCTGGATTTTTAGAATTGTAGAATTGGAAGGAACCGTAGCTGATTTTCTTCACAGGTATCAAAGTGATGTGCGGTGAGCTAATTGAAAGGTTGTTGAAACAGCTATGCTTATAAAGGTCAATCAGATTTTTCAGTAAAAGGTGAAGTCGAATCTTACTTAGATTGGAGACTCTAAAATACCTGGTTTATAAGCTATTCTTAAAATGTATAAAGACATTTCATATATTATTTTACTTTTCATGCATGTTTAGCTTCCTTTAATGCACATTCCTAATTGCTGTTGATCTTTTTTTATTTAAAGGAGACAGGATTACATGTGACTGTAGTTTTCATGTAGACTATGGGAAGAGATTTGAACAGAGAAGCAGGAAGGAAGTTGGAAAGGAGAGAAAACAGTTGATAATGTGGAAAGACTATTGTTCTAAAGTCAATTCTGAGTCATTTCTTAGAAAAATACAAATCACAGATCCCCCAGATGTGTAAGGAAAACTGCTGCAACCATCTTAAAACAGTATCTGGTGCTTATTGTGGTCATTTTGTAGGTGGCTTTCTCTCTCTCTCTCTCTCTCTCTCTGTGTTTTCAAAGAATTAAGAATTCTAGGCCGGGCGCGGTGGCTCAAGCCTGTAATCCCAGCACTTTGGGAGGCCGAGACGGGCAGATCACGAGGTCAGGAGATCGAGACCATGCTGGCTAACATGGTGAAACCTCGTCTCTACTAAAAAATACAAAAAACTAGCCGGGCATGGTGGTGAGCGCCTGTAGTCCCAGCTACTCGGGAGGCTGAGGCAGGAGAATGGCGTAAACCCGGGAGGCGGAGCTTGCAGTGAGCTGAGATCCGGCCACTGCACTCCAGCCTGGGCAGCAGAGCGAGACTCCGTCTCAAAAAAAAAAAAAGAATTCTAACCAAGAAATTTTTAAAAAACACACACAGGGTGTCGTGATGGCCATATCTGTTTTTTCTGTTATTTAATCTTGTAATGTTAGTCATTGTGCCAGATTTCTTTACTAATTTGCGAAAGTTCCAAGTAAAACTATAGAAATACTCTCAAATCTCCCCAGTAATGCTGAGTACCTTTATTTGACCCTAACTAAGCAAAGAAGGCTTTTTAACTATTGAAATATCTTAGTATGTTTGAATTTCAAGTTCCAAGATATTTTTCTTTTCTTTCTTTTTTTTTTTTTTTTTTAAGATGGAGTTTCATTCTTGTTGCCTAGGCTGGAGTTCAATGGCACAATCTCGGCTCTCTATAACCTCTGCCTCCCGGGTTCAAGTGATTCTCCTGCCTCAGCCTCCCAAGTAGCTGGGATTACAGGTGCATGCCACCATGCCCAGCTAATTTTGTATTTTTCGTAGAGATGGGGTTTCTCCATGTTGGTCAGGCTGGTCTCAAACTCCTGACCTCAGGTGATCTGCCTGCCTTGACCTCCCAGAGTGCTGGGATTACAGGTGTGAGCTACTGCGCCCTGCCCTCAAGATATTTTCCAAACATTGCTAGGTGATTTCTCTGTAGCTTGTGTCCATTGATTCCCTATTTTCTTTTCTCCCTTTGTTCTTAGCCGTTTTTTCCTTTCTTCATCTTTATCTCCCAGCTATCTTTGCTCCTGCGTTATTTACTACTATTAGAGATTGAAAGGATATAACTCAGAACACTATGTTGTTAAGGGTTAGTAATGGCTCATGTCACTCTCCTGCTCCTACCTATTTCCCCAACATAACATACCCACACAGAGCTGTACATTCACATTCATGTGTTTATGTTTGTTCAGGCATTTTTTTCTCTAGACCACTATCGTTTCTCATATTAAAATATAAAGGACACTAAACTAGAAAGTTAGTTCTTACAGAATTCCATGTAAACTGGCTCACTCTACTTGCCTGGAGGGTGAGGGGAAAAGAATGATTAAGAAGGAGGACAATTGGTTTCTCTGTATAATGTTGACATTAGCCAGTCATTATTGTCTACCTGTATGACTTCCTATGTCTTTAGGATACTTTTTTTTTCATGCTATATGCTGTCTTTTTTGCTAGCTCCTATTATTCATAATGTGCCCTTAATGTGCTTACTCAATAATGTAAGCCTTTTATTTTCAGCCTTTTGTTATTTTCTTTACACTGTCTCCCCAAGAGATTTTTTTTAACTGTAACCTTGTGATTTCAATTACCAGTGCTTCTGATTGCTACTCATTAGCTTTCTTTCACTCCAATTATTTGGCTCTTCCTTTTTGCCAATTGATTATGATGTTCTATCAAATATTTTTTTAAGCTACTATATGTTTGGTCATTTTAATATCACTGCTTACAAATTAAAACAACATTTTCAAATTGTAATATTTCTCTCAACAAATAAAAAGCAGATCAAAGCTAGAAACATTAAGAGAATAGCTTTACAATCCTATTTTATGTTTAGTCTTTTTAAGTAATCTGCATTTTAAATAATCTTGTTTTGATAAATTTTTTATTTAATTGCTTTTTAATTTTTATTTATTTATTTATTTTGAGACAGAGTTTCGTTCTTGTTGCCCAGGCTGGAGTGCAGTGGCTCAATCTCGGCTCACTGCAACCTCCGCCTTCTGGGTTCAAGTGATTCTCCTGCCTCACCCTCCCGAGTAGCTGAGATTAGAGGTGCACATCACCATGCGCAGTTACTTTTTGTATTTTTAGTAGAGACAGGGTTTTGCCATGTTGATGAGGTTGGTCTCTAACTCCTGACTTCAGGTGATCCACCCGCCACAGCCTCCCAAAGTGCTGGGATTACAAGCGTGAGCCACCATGCCCAGCCTATTTAATTGCTTGTTTAAAAACATTTCTTGGCCAGGTGCAGTGGCTCATGCCTGTAATCCTAGCACTTTGGTAGGCCAAGGCAGGCGGATCACGAGGTCAGAAGTTCAAGACCAAACTGGCCAATATGGTGAAACCCCCGTCTCTACTAAAAATACAAAAATTAGCGAGGCGTGGTGGCACATGCCTGTAATCCCAGCTACTTGGGAGGCTGAGGTAGGAGAATCATTTGAACCCGGGAGGCAGGGGTTGCAGTGACCTGAGATCATGCCGCTGCACTCCAGCCTGTGTGACAGAGCAAGACTCCACCACGGGGGGGTAAAAATTTTTTCCCAGCAGAATCGTAGGTAAATTTCAAATGTAAAGAAGTAGGAATAGTTTAACGAATCCCCACAGATCCATTACCCATTTCAGGAGTTATCAACTTATAGCCAATCTTGTTTTGTCTGTACCTCCTGATAATTCTGTAGCCAGTCTTAAACATTTTATCCGTAATTGTTTTAGAATGCATTTCTAAACAGCAAGGACTCTTAAAATATAACCTAGCCAGTCACTGTGGCTCATGCCTGAAATCCCAGCACCTTGTGAAGCTGAGGTATTCAAGACTAGCCTGGGCAGCATAGCAAGACCCTGTCTCTACAAAAATAAAAAATACTAGACAGGCATGGTAGCTCATGCCTCTAGTCCCAGCTACTTGGGAGGCTGAAGCAGCAGGGTCACTTGAGCCTGGGAGTTTGAGGCTGCAGTGAGCTGTGATAGCACCACTGTACTCCAGTGTGGCTGGCAGAACAAGATGCATTCTCTGACAAAAAGATTTGTTAAATAAAAAGATCACCTGAATGCAATTATTATACCAAAAAAAAATTGGGGCCAGTTTTAGTCACAAGTTTTTCTAGTCAGTGTTTCAGTCTCTCCAAATGTCTTGTGCTTTACTTTGTTTTTGTCTGCTGCTGCTGCTACTATTACTACTGCTACTACTGGTTGTTGTTATTGTTCTTATTGTTCTTCTTCTTTGGTCTAATTTTTTCTTTATTGTGGTAAAGTACACATGACATAAAATTGTGCAGTCATTACCATCATCCATCTTCATAACTTTTCATCTTGTAAAACTGAAACTCTGCGTGTTAAATGACTATTACATCTCATTGGTTTATTGTGTTAAGTCCTCTATTTCCTTGCTTATCTTCTGTCTGTTTATTCTATACATTATTGAGAGAGTGGCATTAAAATCAACTATTATTGTAGAACTATTTCTCCCTTTAATTATGTCAATTTTTGTTTTATATAGTTTGGTGGTCTTTTAATAAGTATGTAAATGTCTATAATTGTTATATCTTGGTGGTATGTTGAACCTTTTATTAATATATATAATGTCCTTCTTTATCTCTTGCAACTTTTTCTGATTTAAAGTCTATTTTGTCTAATATTAGTATAGCCACCACTGATTTCTTTTGGTTACTATTTGCATGGAATCTTTTCTTCAACCTTTCACTTTTAATCTGTTTGTGTCTTTGGATCTAAAGTGAGTCTCTTGTAGACAGCATATAGTTGGATCATTTTTTTTTATATATATTCTACCAAACCAAAGTTATACTAGCTTTTAGACTAATAATTATTATTTGACATATTGGTTTTTTTAAATCATGTAGAAAACAAAAAGAGTTATAAACCATTATTACAATAATATTAGCTTTTATAATTACTCAAGTATTTACTTTCATTGATAATCTTTATTTCTTCATATGGATGCCTGGCTTTGTGTTGTTGTTTAGTGTCTTTTCATTTCACCCTATAGGACTCCCTTGACCATTTCTTACAGGGCACATCTGGTAATGAACTCGATCAACTTCTGTTTGCATGAGATGTCTTAATTTTTCTCTCACTTTTGAAATACTGTTTTGCTTAATACAGGATTCTTGGTTGACATTATTTTTCTTTTAGTATTTCGAACATATTGGCCCACTGCTTTCTGGCCTCCAAAATTTCTGATGAGAAACTTGCTGATAATCTTATTGAGGATCCCTTGTATGTGAAGAGTCACTCTTCTTGATGCTTTCAAGATTCCCTCTTTATCTTTCAAAAGTTTGATTATAATATGTCTTGGTGTGGCTCTTTTCGAGTTCATCTTACTTGATGCTCATTGAGCTTCTTGGATCCATGTCTTTCATCAAATTTGAGAAGTTTTCAGTCATTGTTTTTTTCAAATATTCTCTCTGGCCGTTTCTTCTTTAATTTTTTTTTTTTTTTTTTTTTTTGAGATGGAGTCTCACTCTGTCACCCAGTCTGGAGTACAGTGGTGCAGTCTCAGCTCACTGCAGTCTCTGCCTCCCGGGTTTAAGCTGTTCTCCTGCCTCAGCCTTCTGAGTAGCTGGGATTACAGGTGCACACCACCACACACAGCTAATTTTTGTGTATCAGTAGAGACGAGATTTCACCACGTTGGCCAGGCTGGTCTCGAAGTCCTAACCTCAAGTGATCCACTTGCCTTGGCCTCCCAAAGTGCTGGGATTACAGGCATGAGCCACCATGCCCAGCCTCCTCCTCTGTTCTTCTTCTGGGACTGCCACAGTATTTATTTGGTCTACTTGATGATGTCCCACAGGTCCCTTAAGCCTCTTCACTTTTCTTCAATCTTTTTTCTTTCTGTTCCTCACACTTGATAATTTCCGTCATCCTAACTTCAGGTTTGCTGATTCTTTCTTCTGCCTACCCAGATCTGCCTTTGAATCACTCTAGTTAATTTTTTATTTCGGTTATTGTACTTTTCAGCACCAGAATTCCTTTTATTTCTTTTTAGTTTTTTTTATCCTTATTAATATTTCCATTTTGTTCATATATTGTTTTCTTGACTTTCTCCGCATCCTTTGTTCTTTGAGCTTTTTTTCCCCCCCGAGATAAGGTCTTGCTCTGTCAAGGTCTTCACACTACCCAGGCTGGAGTGTGGTGGTGGGAACACGGCTCACATCAGCCTTGACTACCCAGACTCAAGTGCTTCTCCTGCCTAAGACTCCAGACTACGGGTGCATACCACCACACCCAGCTAATTTTTAAACTTCTTGTAGAGATGGAGTCTCACTGTGTTGCCCAGGTTGGTCTTGAATTCCTGGGTTCAAGCAATCCTCCTGCCTTGGCCTCCCAAAGTGATAGGGTTACAGGA
>NW_012115599.1:11447338-11453212 GCF_000951035.1 Colobus angolensis palliatus
AGCTAATTTTTTATTTTTTGTGGAGATGGGTCTTGCTATATTGCCCAGGGTGGTCTCAAACCCCTGGGCTCAAGCAGTCATCCTGCCTCAGCCTCCCGAAGTGCTGGGGTTACATACATGAGCCACTGTGCCTGGCCCTGTTTTGTTTTTGTTTTTGTTTTTGTTTTTGTTATGTAGTCTGTCTCTTCCAAGGATCCGCCTGAGACATAAACGAAAGGTCTTTGCTCAGGCTGCATCTTTCCCTGGACATGCACAGTCACTTTCTGATTTTACCTCTATATGCAGTTGCTTTTGAATGTCCTAGTCTATTTATTTATTTAGAGACAAGAGTCTCTCTCTGTCACACAGACAGGTACAGTGGCACCATCTCAGCTCACTGCAACCTCTGCCTCCTGGGTTCAAGCAATTCTTTTGCCTCAGCCTCCCGTGTAGCTAGGATTACAGGTGCATGCCACCACACCTGGCTAATTTTTGTATTTTTAGTAGAGACAGCATTTCACCATGTTGGCCAGGCTGATCTCGAACTGCTGGCCTCAAGTGATCTGCCCACCTTGGCCTCCCAAAGTGCTGAGATGACAGGTGTGAGACACTGTGCCTGGCCATAAATGTCCTAGTCTTAATGTCTAACTCCCAAAGGGGAAAAAGAAAGAAATGAAGGAAAGGAAATAGGGCACTGGCCCTATAAATCCTTGCAAGATCACTTCAGCCAGAGGAGGGGCTTAAAACAATGGAGTGGGGGTACAAAAATGGCCACCCGCCTCTCTGATACTTGGAACAGGATCTTTTTTGCCCACTGTGGCTCCAACAAACTGTGTGCAGGGCTGCTTGCTGTAGGATTAGTGGATAGGTGGGTGCCACTGTGCTAAGAGCTGAAATTGATCAACATTTATAATAATTTATTATCCAAGCCTCTTCTTCTGGAAGTTGTGAGCAGTCAGTAGACTCCAGGGTTTCTTAAGAATCACATTAAACAGATTCTACCAATGCATTGGTTGTCTAGGTGGGGAAACAGATTTCTGGTGGCTTCTAACTCCACCATCTTCTCAGAATCTTCTCTAGTTTGTGAGTCTTACTTGAGTCAGGATCTGTATGACATTTTGGCAGTTTATTACCTGGCATCAAGATGTTCCAGGCTCACCTTGTGAATTTCCTGTCTTAAATCTAGAATCAATTTTTCTCTAAGAAACCCTAATTCCATTGAGTGGGAAATGATATCCAGAATCTAAGCACTTCGGGGTATGTTTTGCTGCTTGGTGAATCTTTACCTTTATGATTTGTTGATTCATTACAAAAAGCACATACTTTCACCTCCTTCTGAGTGTCTTCCCTTTTTGGGGGTCACTATTTGAGTTGCCCCCACAGCTTACTCTTTTGTGGATGTGTGGATTTGTTTGGGTTGTTTTTCCAAATTGTTTTATTTTGGACTAATTCTGTTGCTGTGCCGTCAAGTTCACTAATCTTTTTATTCTACAATAATCTGCCATTTATTCCATCCAGTGTGTTTTCATCTCTCACATTGCACTTTTTGTCTCTGGAAGTTCATTTTCAGTCCTTTTTTTTTTTTTGAGATGGAGTCTCCCTCTATTGCCCAGGATGGAGTGCAGTGGCGCAGTCTTGGCTCACTACAACCTCCGCCTCCTGGGTTCAAGTGATTCTCCTGCCTTAGCCTTCTGAGTAGCTGGGACTACAGGTATGCGCCACCACACCTGGCTAGTTTTTTATGTATTTTTAGTAGAGACGAAATTTCACCATATTGGTCAGGCTGGTCTCGAACTCCTGACCTCGTGATCCGTCCACCTCGGCCTCCCAAAGTGCTGGGATTACAGTCATGATCCACCGCGCCCGGCCCATTTTCAGTCTTCTAAAAAATCCCTTTCATATCTCTACTTAATTTTTTGAACATATGGAATACAGCTGTAATAACCATTTAATGTCCTTGTCTAATTCTAACATCTGTGATGGTTCTGAGTCAGTTTCACATGATTGATTATTTTAATTTCGGATATGTTTTATTGCCTGGTGATCACATTTGTAAATTTTACCTTGTTGTCTACTGGATGTTTTGTATTTCTGTAAATCTTTTTGAGCCTTGTTGTGGGATGCTATTATGTTACTCGGAAAGTGTTTTATCCGTTTAGATTTTACTTTTATGATTTGTTAGATGGATCCAAAGCATTGCTCAGTCCAGAGCTAATCATTCCCTCCGCTGAGGCAAGACCTTCCCAAATATATCCTACCCAATACCCTGTGACTGAATTTTTCTAGTCTCTTTGCTGGGAACAGGCACTGTTCCAAGCCCTATGCGAATGCTGGGCATTGTTCTCTATAATCCTTTAAGATGTTTTTTTCTTCTCTGCTTCTGCTAGTTTCCTCACACACATGTGCTTTGCTGAATCCTTAAAGGGGCGGGCCCCCTCTGCAAATCTCCAAATTTCTCTCTTTCTGCAGCTCTCCCCTCTGGTACCTTGTTCAGTGAATTATAGCTGCCTTGGTCTCTCCAGACTCTCAGCTCCCATTGATTCAACTTGTGGAGTCTACCTGGAAAGCCTCAAGGCAATAAGATGGGGCAGTCCCAGGGTTCAGCTCTTGTTTCTTTTTTTCAGGAACCACTGTACTTGTTGTCTGATGTCCAGAGTCTTCTTTTGTTTCTGTATTTGGTCTATTTGAGTATTGTTTTTTCAATAAGATAAATCCAGTCCCTGTTACTCCATCTTGGCTAAAGCAGAAAACTTGATAGGTGCAAGGTTTTTTGTTTGTTTGTTTTCTTTTTGAGACAGGGTCTCACTCTGTCACTCAGGCTAGAGTGCAGTGGCATAATCTCTGCTCACTGTAGCCTTGACCTCCTGGGCTCAGGTGATCCTCTCACCTCAGCCTCCCGAGTAGGTGGGACTACAGGAACACGCCACCACACTTGGCTAATTTTTGGATTTTTCTTATGGGGATGGGGTTTTACCTTGTTTCCCAGGCTGGTCTCTTTGAACTCCTGGGCTCAAAGGATCCACCTGTCTCGGCCTCCCAAAGTGTTAGGATTACAGGTATGAGCCACCATGCCTGGCCCTTCATAGGTTTTATATTTAAGAATTTGCCAAGCAGTTTTCCAAAGCACGTGTACCATTTTAGACTTCCTCCTAGCATAATACAAGAGTTCTAATTGTTGGACAACCTCACCTACATTTGGTGATGTTTAGTTTTTTTATTTTAGTCATTTATTAGTTTGAGATGCTATCTTATTGTAATTTTGTTTTTTGTTGTTGTTTTTTTTTTTTTCTTTTGAGACGGAGTCTCGCTCAGTTGCGCAGGCTAGAGTGCAGTGGCCAGATCTCAGCTCACTGCAAGCTCCGCCTCCCGGGTTTACGCCATTCTCCTGCCTCAGCCTCCCGAGTAGCTGGGACTACTGCCGCCCGCCACCTCGCCCGGCTAGGTTTTTGTATTTTTTAGTAGAGACGGGGTTTCACTGTGTTAGCCAGGGTGGTCTCGATCTCCCGACCTCGTGATCCGCCTATCTCGGCCTCCCAAAGTGCTGGGATTACAGGCTTGAGCCACCACGCCCGGCCTCTTGTTGTAATTTTGATCTGTGTTTGAGGTTGTCATGTACTCTTAATTTTAGGTAATTTGGAACATTTCTTTTATGAAATTGCCTTTTTTTTTTTATTTATTTAAGAATCCAGGCTAGTTGTTTTATGCCACCTTAGTTTGGATTTGTTTGTTCCCTCATGGTTAAATTCAGGTTAACCGTGTTTGTCAAGCATACTACATGGATTATGTTTTAGTCTTCTCAGTATATTGCATTAGAAGGCACATAATGTGAATTTGTGCTTATCATTGGTGGTAATAAGTTTGATCACTTGGTTAAGGCAATGCCTTCCAGATTTCCCAGTTGTAAAGGTACTTTGTTCTTTTCGTAATTAATAAGCAATCTGTGGAATGATATTTTGACACTGTGACAATCCTTTTTCCCAACAGTCTTTCACATGTCGTTTTAGTATTCACTGATTCTTATCTGAATCAGTAATAGTATATACTATAGTGATTATAAAATGGTGATTTTCTATTTCTGTAATCCCTTATATATTTATTATTTGGCTTTCTTCTCTAAAGAAGATGTTTCTCTTCCTCCTGCCTCCACACTTACTTTCAGATCAGTGTGGACTTGTTCTGTTTTCAATTCATATATTAACTCGTAATTTTATTCTTTAAAATGGTCTGGCCGGATGCAGTGGCTCACACCTCTAATCCCAGCACTTTGGGAGGCCGAGGCGGGTGGATCACGAGGTCAGGAGTTCGAGACCAGCCTGGCCAATATGGTGAAACCCTGTCTCTACTAAAAATAGAAAAATTAGCCCAGCATGGTGGTGCGCGCCTGTAGTGCCGAGAGGCGGAGGTTGCAGTGAACTGAGATAGTGCCACTGCACTCCAGCCTAGGCAACAGAGCGAGACTCCGTCTCAAAAAAAAAAGTCTCCACATGGCTGGTGACATCCTTTTCAAGATGGCTCCTGTTTCTTCCTGACATATTATCTTATTTGTTGGAACAGCAAGGTGTTCCAAGTTTACCCTGTATTTTTCCTGTGTTGGATTTGGTCATTTTTCCAAGGAGCTCAGGCTTTCCTTTAATGCAGAATCTTAAAGTCTGAGCACTAGACTATTACTATATATATATATATGTCTTGACTTGCATGTAGAAGCTAGTGGGGGTGGAAGACATCAAGATACTACTAAAATCCCTGTTGTGCCCTGCACAATTTTAGACTCAGAATATTCCTACTGTGTGGTGTCATCAGGTTGTTCATACATAAGGACAACACATGGTGGCGCTGGAATCAAGATTAGTTTTGTAAACTGCAGAGCATTAAGCAAGTTTCCTATTTAAAAAAAGTTGGCATTTACATTTTTGAGGTTTAAGTCTTTCTTGTACATTTGTGTCTCTATGGTTAAGGAATGATTTGTTTTTCCTTGCTTTGAAACTGTGAGAATGGGAATTTTTACCCCGGACACCAATTTTGATATTAGGGAAGAAACTAATTTACCTAATCAACAGCTTGAGCCTAGTGCTTTCTTTCACTATTTGCATATGTAGGTTTCACTTTTTCTTTTACCATTGAGTATTTTAATGTACATAATAATACTGATAAGCCAACTGCCCACAATTTTATGTTTCATGGATGCTTTCATTGACTATATAGCATTAGACTTTGAAATTTTAGAATATTGACAGCTACATATTTATTCATTCAAGCTCTGTAACTTTTTATACTGAAAGAAAACAATACATCATATTTTAATGGGTGGAATTCACAGCTTGTCTTGCCCTGTTCTTCTTTTGTGCCTTTTTTTTTTCCTCCTTAATGAATTCCTAGATATCTGCATGATATTTGAAGTTTTGGGGCATCATCTGCTCAAGTGGATCATCAAGTCCAGTTATCAGGGGCTTCCACTGCCTTGTGTCAAAAAAATTATTCAGCAAGTATGTATCTTACTCTTGACTTTGTAGTGATTTTTTAATATTCTTAAAGTGTCAGGAGTTTATTTTTTCCAATAGAATTTTTGTTTTAAGGCCAGGTGCAGTGGCCCACGCCTGTAATCCCAGAACTTTGGGAGGCCGAGGCAGGCGGATCATGAGGTCAGGAGATCGAGACCATCCTGGCTAACACGGTGAACGCCATCTCTACTAGAAATACAAAAAATTAGCTAGGCGTGGTGGTGGGCGCCTGTAGTCCCAGCTACTCGGGAGGCTGAGGCAGGAGAATGTCTTGAACCCGGGAGGCAGAGCTTGCAGTGAGCCGAGATTGCGACACTGCACTCCAGCCTGGGCAACAGAGCAAGACTCCATCTCAAAAAAAAGAATTTTTGTTTTAAAAAGTAAGTTATTGGCTGGG
>NW_012115599.1:11454252-11455885 GCF_000951035.1 Colobus angolensis palliatus
GGAGCTTGCAGTCAGCCGAGATCGCGCCACTGCACTCCAGCCTGGGCAACAGAACGAGACTCTGTCTCAAAAAAAAAAAAAAATCTTTCTGAGAAAGTTTTTTTGTGCTTTTTTTAAAAGGTGCTTTTATTCTCTATAGAAAACGCTACCATATCTTTTTTTTTTAAATGTCCTGTTATAATCTCTTGCTTATCCAGAAAACCTGTATTTTGTATTTGCAAGTCTGCCACTCTATTTCCATTCAGGTGTTACAGGGTCTTGATTACTTACATACCAAGTGCCGTATCATCCACACTGACATTAAGCCAGAGAACATCTTATTGTCAGTGAATGAGCAGTACATTCGGAGGCTGGCTGCAGAAGCAACAGAGTGGCAGCGATCTGGAGCTCCTCCGCCTTCCGGATCTGCAGGTATATTTTCTTTTAGGGACTTTGCTCTCATTAGAAGTTAAAAGAAATTTCTATTTTTATTCTGTTACCAGGGAATTAAATACTACTCAATCCATTTCAATAATAACATATTTAAGAAATATTATCAGCTTCCAAGAGACATTCTCACTGTTACTTCCATAGGGGAAGGAGAAAACTAGATATTGTTGTGTCTTTGTGTTGTAGCTTATAAAAGCTGGTGTGTATTGTTTAAAAATATTTTTTCTTATGATTTGATGATTTTTGAAGTGTTTACCTCTTACTGTGATCACACATGCTCATTTATAGGACTAGTAGTCTATAGAGGGACAAGATAACATTGCTATTAAGAGTTTGGGTTTAAACACTGGAGTAGACATACTTGGTTTGAATTTGGGTTTCATCCTACACTGAGAAACCTTAGCTGAGTTATTTTGCTTTATTTTCCCTCCACTGGGAATTATTGGGATTAAATGGTGAAGCAGTTAGTAGTGTGCCATACAGTATTATATACCAAATAAATTATGGGACCAGGCACAGTGGCTCATGCCTATAACCCAACACTTTGGGAGGCTGAGGTGGGAGGATCATTTGAGCCCAGGAGTTTGAGACCAGGCTAGGCAATATAGTAAGACCTTGTCTCTACAAAAATTTAAAAAATTAGCCAGGCATGGTGGTGCATGCCTGTAGTCCAGTTACTCAAGAGGCTGGGGCAGGATGATTGTTTGAGCCTAGGAGGTCAAGGCTGCTGCGAGTTGTGATAGTGCTACTGCACTCCGGCCTAAGCAACAATGTGAGACCCTGTCTTAAGACATAACATTAAATAAATAAATATATAAAGGCTGCTTTATGATTTTTTTTTTCTTTTGAGATACAGATTTTAGTTTTAGTAGTGTCACTTTTTAGGAACTTGTTTGATTCTCAAGTTGAAGTATTAGTTACATACTTCCTTTAAAAAGGAAGACTAAAGAAGGGGGAAATGGGGAGTTGGTTGTTAAATGGATGTAGTTTCTGTTTTACAAGATGAAAACATTCTGCAGATGCTGTTATACAACAGTGTGAATAGTGTTAAAACCACTGAATGTACACTTATCCAGGGTATAAATTTTTATTATGTGTTTTTTGTTTTTGTTTGAGACGGAGTCTTGCTTTGTCGCCCAGGCTGGAGTGCAGTGGCCGGATCTCAGCTCACTGCAAGCTCCGCCTCCCGGGTTTACGCCATTCT
>NW_012115599.1:11456595-11468549 GCF_000951035.1 Colobus angolensis palliatus
CCCGTCTCGGCCTCCCAAAGTGCTGGGATTACAGGCTTGAGCCACCGTGCCCGGCGCATTATTTTCTTTAAAAATGTTAACAATAATATAGCTTCTGCTTAAGTCGTTTAAAAATAATAGTTTTTTCTGCAATGTAGACTACGTAAGAAAGACTTTTCATTCTGGTAGAGTGTTTTATCTGAGCCTTAGTTTATATTGCCTGATGAATGCCAGAATTCTTACTTGGTTTTCTTTTCTTTTCAGTCAGTACTGCTCCCCAACCTAAACCAGTAAGTATAAGGTGTTTCTATATCTAATTTTGATCTATGGACTGCAGGCATGGGTTCTTCTGTTGTGGATGGTAATAGTTTGTTTCAAGTTTGAGAACCAAAAGGAAAAAAAATTCCTGCGCTTCTATAATTTTCTCCAGTAAATTCCCATGCACCTTCCTCAAATTTGTACTGTTGAGGCCTCTAAAAAATTTGAGTTTGAATGTAAACCAGCCCCACAGACTGCTCAGAAGACCACACTTTGTTATTTATTCTGTTTTTATTTGGGTTTATAAGAGTATCCCACATCTTTTAATTTAATGAAAGACTTAAGTGCTATGTTAGGGAAAGATTTGTGAAATTTAATTAGGAAGTAATTAAAGTTAACAACTATCTCCAACTGGGGGTAATTAATTAGCTACCTGAAGGCTTTATCTGTTTGTAATCTCCGCCCAGGCTGACAAAATGTCAAAGAATAAGAAGAAGAAATTGAAGAAGAAGCAGAAGCGCCAGGCAGAATTACTAGAGAAGCGAATGCAGGAAATTGAGGAAATGGAGAAAGAGTCGGGCCCTGGGCAAAAAAGGCCAAACAAGCAAGAAGAATCAGAGAGTCCTGTTGAAAGACCCTTGAAAGAGAACCCACCTAATAAAATGACCCAAGAAAGACTTGGTATAAATAGAACATCACAAAAATTACTTTACAACACACTTTAACGTTAATTTATCATTGCTATATGATACAGTGGTTTCATACATACAACATATCTCTGGGGGTATCTTTATAAGAATATGGATCTTGTCATAAATGTTAGGCAGGTAATATTTAAATGTAATTTGTAACTTTTCTCAGGAAATGGAACATAGATTTCATTTAACAATTGGATAAAAGTAAGATCTTGGCCCTTCCAGAAATAGGTTTTAGATGTTTAGTCATGTTTTTATGTCACTCAGTATAAGTTCTAGAAAATGTTTTAATCTTGTGAGAAATGTTTCTGTTCTTTCACTCACACACATATGCATACATCTTTTTTTGTTCGTTTGTTCCTTAGAAGAGTCAAGTACCATTGGCCAGGATCAAACACTTATGGAACGTGATACAGAGGGTGGTGCAGCAGAAATTAATTGCAATGGAGTGATTGAAGTCATTAATTATACTCAGAACAGTAATAGCGAAACATTGAGACATAAAGAGGATCTACATAATGCTAATGACTGTGATGTTCAAAATTTGAATCAGGAATCTAATTTCCTAAGCTCCCAAAATGGAGACAGCAGCACATCTCAAGAAACAGACTCTTGTACACCTATAAAATCTGAGGTGTCAGACACCATGGTGTGCCAGTCTTCCTCAACTATAGATCAGTCATTCAGTGAACAACACATTAGCCAACTTCAAGAAAGCATTCGGGCAGAGATACCCTGTGAAGATGAACAAGAGCAAGAACATAATGGACCACTGGACAACAAAGGTACCTATGCAGCTATACTTCCTCAACACTCCTTCCCTGCACAACACAATCATAGATTTCTAGACTAAAAGTATCACTGTTTATGTAGCTAGCTTTACAACAGGTATGTCTAAGTTACCTTTAAATTGTAGTCTGTAACTAACTTTATCCATCATGTACTGGGTACACAGCATTTCATTTGTTGCTATGAGGGCAGAGCTTTTTAATTCTAGAAACTCAAGGTGTTGCTATGCTCTTTTTGTCTTAGAAAAACGTAAGTTGTCTTTTGGGTATTGCTGACTGTCTTACTCTTACCTTGGAGAACTTTATTACTCATTGAGTATTTCTCTGTTCATTGAACAGTCTTATTGATGATGCCTGTTGTCTGTAGGAAAATCCACGGCTGGAAATTTTCTTGTTAATCCCCTTGAGCCAAAAAATGCAGAAAAGCTCAAGGTGAAGATTGCTGATCTTGGAAATGCTTGTTGGGTGGTAAGTTAAACTTGTCTCAATGGTGTTTTGAAGTGACTGGGAGAATGAATGAGAATTTGGACTTAGTTATGCAAAACATCTGTAATTCTATACCCAGATTGACACACTTCAGTGAATATTTTTTCACATTTAAAATAACCTTTTACTGTGGAAAAGTTTAAATATAGTTATGAAAGTAGAAAGAATGGTAATGGTGATCATGAAAAGTCCTTCTGTTACCCCACCCCACTCCGTATACCCATTACCCAGATTCAGTAATCTCAACTCCTGGCCAGTCTTGTATATATATATTTCATTATTAACTTTTAGACACTCAGTGTTTATGTTCATACTCCCCTACTCCCATTTTCAAAATGATGACTAACTTATAAATTGTAACCTCCTTTTAATTCACTTAACATATTTTGGACACTTTGCTTTGTCAGCCAAAAATTTAAATACAATTCAGTTCATTGCATAGTTTCCCTAGTACACTTTAATCTACGTATTTTTGACAGCTCTTTGTGATGAGACTCTGCACACAAATCTGTGTATATTTTCTATTTTTTTTTTTTTTTTTTGAGACGGAGTCTCGCTGTGTCGCCCAGGCTGGAGTGCAGTGGCCGGATCTCAGCTCACTGTAAGCTCCGCCTCCCGGGTTTACGCCATTCTCCTGCCTCAGCCTCCCGAGTAGCTGGGACTACAGGCGCCCGCCACCTCGCCCGGTTAGTTTTTTGTATTTTTTAGTAGAGACGGGGTTTCACCGTGTAGGCCAGGATGGTCTTGATCTCCTGACCTCGTGATCCGCCCATCTCGGCCTCCCAAAGTGCTGGGATTACAGGCTTGAGCCACCACGCCCAGCCTAAATCTTTGTATGTTTTCTCAGGACATGTCCTAGACATAGAATTGCTAAGTCAGAAGTTCATGATTTCTAAAAGGGCTTTATGATGTATAGTGTCATTTAACTTACTTTTAATTATTCTTAATGACATGTAATTACAAATAATTGTATGTTTTTTGATGTATAGTGTCATATTACACTCTAGAAAAGATATATCAGTTAGCCAGGTATGGTGGCTTATGCCTGTAATCCCAGCACTTTGGGAGGCAGAGGTGATCCATTGATCACCTGAGGGCGGATCACCTGAGGTCAGGAGTTCGAGACCAGCCTGACCACATGGAGAAACCCCATCTCTACTAAAAATACAAAAAAATTAGCCGGGCATGTTTTCACATGCCTGTGATCCCAGCTACTCTGCAGGCTGAGGCAGGAGAATCACTTGAACCTGGGAGGCAGAGGTTGCGGTGAGCCGAGATTGCACCATTGCACTCCAGCCTGGGCAACAAGAGTGAAACTCCATCTCAAAAAAAAAAGAAAAGAAAAGATACATCAGTTATTCTACCTTTAACAACTCAGAAAAGTATTTTCTTCTGTGATCTTCAGGCTAAATAGTGGAATCTCATTTTCATTGGCAAATTATTTGTACTGTTGTTTTTTACTGTGTATCTAATAAGAAAGTGTTTTAAGGTTTTTTTGTTTGAGACAGAATCTCGCTCTGTCACCCAGGCTGGAGTGCAGTGACACAATTTCAGCTCACTGGAACCTCTGCCCACCGGATTCAAGTGATTCTCCTGCCTTAGCTTTCTAAGTAGCTAGGATTACAGGCATGCGCCACCATGCCCTGGCTAATTTTTGTATTTTTAGTAGAGGAGGGGTTTCACCATGTTGGGCAGGCTGGTCTCAAACTCTGGACCTCAAGTGATCGGTCTTCCTCGGCCTCGCAAAGTGTTGAGATTACAGGCATGAGCCACCATGCCTGACCAATGTTATTTTTAATGGACATCTTTTTAAAATCTATGATAGAATGATTCACACATAAATGACAGTACTCAAAGAACCATATGCTTTTGAATGGGACATGGTTCAGACCTCAGAAGGATCTTATTTCCCATATTGATTCTAGAATACTGTGATAACGTTTTAGAAAAAACAGCTTAGCACTGACTGATAAGAATGTGGAGCAGCTTTCCAAGTAATTAGAATTACTCCACTACGCTATCATCTGGTCCGGGTCACCCTGGATGACTTCAGTAGTGACTGCAATAGCTTCTTCACTTTCTCCCTTCTGCTGACCTTGCTCCCCATAGACTGTTGGCAACACATCTATCAGAGTGATACTCTTATTTTTTAATTTGTACATGTTCATGAGGTATTAGTGCAGTTTGCTAAGTTGATATATTGCATTGTGGTGAAGTCAGGACCTTCAATGGACCCATCACTGGAACAGTGCACATTGTAACCACCAAGCAACCTCCCTTCATCTACCCTTTCACCCCACCTCTGAGTCTTCATTGTTCATCATTCCACACTGCCTCCATGTGGACACATTATGTAGCTCCCACTTACAAGTGAGAACATGTGGTATTTATCTTTGTTTGAGTTGTTTCAATTACGATAATGGCATCCAGTTCTGTCCATGTTGCTGCAAAACACATGATTTCATTCTTTTTTTATGGCTGAAAGGTATTGTGTACCATTCCATACCACATTTTCTTTACTCCTAGAAACTAGGGTTGATTCCACAGTTTTTATTATGAATAGTGCTGTGATAAACATACAAGTACAGGTATCTTTTTGATATGATTTATTTTCCTTTAGGCAGATACCCAGCAGTGGAACTGCTAGATCATGTGGTAGTTTTATTTTTTGTTCTTTGAGAAATTTTCATACTACTTTCTTTCTTTTCTTTTTTTTTTTTTTTTTAAATGGAGTCTCACTCTGTTGCCCAGGCTGGAGTGCGGTGATGCGATCTCTGCTCACTGCAGCCTTTGCTTCCCAGGTTCAAGCAATTCTCCTGCCTCACCCTCCCGAGTAGCTGGGACTACAGGCACGTGCTGCCACGGCCGGCTAATTTTTTGTATTTTTAGTAGAGACGGGGTTTCACCATGTCGACCAGCATGGTCTTGATCTCCTAACCTCGTAATCTGCCTACCTCGGACTCCCAAAGTGCTGGGATTACAGCCATGAGCCACCACGCCTGGCCTTTCATACTATTTTCTATAGAGATTGTGCTGATTTTCATTCCCACCAAGAGTGTATAAGAATTCCCTTTTCTCCACATCCTCTCCAACATGTTTTTTTTGGGTTTTTTTTTTTGTTTTTTTTTTTTTGTATTTTTAGTAATAGCCACTCTGATTGGTGAAAGATATCTCATTGTGATTTTAATTTGCATTTCTCTGCTGGTTAGTGATAGTGGACATTTTTTCATGTATTTGTTGGCCGTTTGTCTTCTTTTGAAGAATCTCTATTCATGTCCTTAGCCTACCTTTTAATGGGATTATTTGGGGGTTTTTTTGTTGAGTTGTTTGAGTTTCTTGTAAATTCTGGATGTTAGTTCCCTGTTGGGTCATATAGTTTGCAGATATTTTCTCCCATTTTGCAGGTTGCCGTTGACTCTTGATTATTTCTTTTGCTGTGCAGAAGCTTTTTTGTTTAAGTCCCATTTGTCTATTTTTATTTTTGTTGCCTGTGCTTTTGAGGTCTTAGTCATAATTATCAGGTCTTATATTCAAGACTTTCATCGGTCTTGAGTTGATTTTTGTGTATGGTGAGTGATAGGGATCTTTTATTCCTCTGCATATGCCAGTCCAGTTTTCCCAGAACCATTTATTGAAAAGGATGTCTTTTCCCCAGTGAATGTGCTTGTTGACTTTTCAAAGATCAGTTTGCTGTTAAGTATGTGGCTTTATTTCTAGGTTCTCTATTCTGTTACATTGATCTGTGTATCTATTTTAATACTAATACATGCTGTTTTGGTTGCTATAACCTTGTATAATTTAAGTCAGATAGTGTAATGCTTCTAGCTTTTTTCTTTTTGCTTAGGATTCCTTTGGCTGTTTAGATTCTTTTCTTGTTCCATATGAATTTTAGAATTGTTTTTTCTAATTCTGTGAAAAAATGACATTGGTATTTTGAAAAGAATTACATTGAACCTATAGATTGCTTTGGATAGTGTAATTGTTTTTAAAATTTTTAAAAATTTCTAATGGGTGCATACTAGGTGTATGTATTTGTGGGGTATCTGAGATGTTTTGACACAGGCATGCACTGTGAAATAATCACATCGTGGAGAATGGGGTATCCATCCCCTTAAGCATTTATCCTTTGTGTTGTGACAATCTAATTATACTCTTTTCATTATTTTTAAATATATAGTTATTCACTATAGTCACCCTGTTGTGCTATCAAAGAGTAGATCTTATTATTTGTAATATACCCATTAATCATCCTTGCCTCCCCACTTCTCCCACACTACCCTTCCCAGCCTCTGGTAACCATCCTTCTACTCTCTGTATCCTTGAGTTCTATTGTTTTGATTTTTAGCTCCAACAAATAAGTGAGAACATGTGAAATTTGTCTTTCTGTGCCTGGCTTGTTTCACTTAACATAATGATATCCAGTTCCATCCATGTTGTTGTAAGTGACAAGATCCCATTCTTTTTATGGCTGAATAGTACTTCATTGTGTATATGCACCACATTTTTTTATTCATCTGTTGATGGACACTTCGGTTGCTTCCAAATCTTAGATAATGTGAACAGTGCTACAACAAACATCAGAGTGCAGACATCTTTTTTGTATACAGATTTCCTTTTGTTTGATTATATACGCAGTAATGGGATTGCTGGATAGCTCTATTTTTAGTTTTCTGAGGGACCTCCAAACTGTTCTCCATGGTGGTTGTAACCAGTTTACATTCCTACCAACAGTGCATGCAGGTTCCCTTTTCTCCACATCCTTGCCAGCATTTGTTACTGCCTATCTTTTGGACATAAGCCATTTTAACTGGGGTGAGATGCTTTCATTGTAGCTTCGATTTGCCTGTCTCTGATGGTCAGTGATGTTGAGCACCTTTTCACGTGCCTCTTTGCCATTTGCATGTCTTTTGAGAAATGTCTATTCAAATATTTGGCCCATTTTTTGATCAGATTATTAGATTTTTTTCCTATAGAGTTGCTTGAGCTCCTTATATATTCTAGTTATTAATCCACTGTCAGACGGGTAATTTGCAAATATTTTCTCCCATTCTATGGGTTATCTCTTCACTTTGCTAATTGTTTTCTTTGCTGTGCAGAAGCTATTTAACTTCATGTTATCCCATTTGTCCATTTTTGTTTTGGTTGCCTGTGCTTGTGAGGTATTGCTCAAGAAAATTTTTGCCCAGACCAGTGTCCTGGAGGTTTTCCCAAATGTTTCCTTATAGTAGCTTCAAAGTTTGAGATCTTAGATTTCAGTCTTTAATCTATTTTGATTTGATTTTTATGTATTATGAGAGATAGGAATTGAGTTTCATTTTTCTGCATATGGGTATCCAGTTTTCCCAGCACCATTTTTGACTGTCTGTATCTTGAAAAGTTGCTGTAGTTATTTTTGATTGGTTGATCTGTCTTTCTACTTAGGGTAAGAGTAGTTTACACACTACAGTTAACGGTGTTATAATATTCTGTGTTTTTCTGTATATTTACTGGTGAGTTTTGTATCTTCACGTGATTATTTATTGCTCATTAATGAGTTTTTCTTTCTGATTGAAGAAAGATTTTCTTTCTTTAAGATTTCTTGTAAGGACGGGTCTGGTGTTGATAAAATCCCTCAGCTTTTTTTTTTTTTTTTAATCCCTCAGCTTTTGTTTCTTGTGGGAAAGTCTCCCCTCCCTCTCCCCAGTATTTGCCTGGGGATCAGTAGGCCTCCTGTATCTGGATGCCTTAACTCACTTGTTAGACTTGGGAAATTTTTATCTACTATTTTCTTAAAGAGGTTTTCTAAACTTAAAAAAAAAATTATTTATTCATTTAATTAATTTATTATTATTATTATTATTTAGAAACAGGGTCTCTGTTGCTTAGGTAGAAATGAAGTGGTGCCATCATAGCTTGTTGCAACCTTTAACTCCTGGGCTCAAGCAGTCCTCCTGCCCTAGCCTCCTGAGTAGCTGAGACTATAGGCACACACCACCAGGCTCAGCTAATTTTTTTTATTTCCTTATATTTATCTGACTAGAATATTTCAGAGAACCTGTCTTCAAGTTCTCAGATTCTTCTGCTTGTTCTAGTCTATTATTGAAGCTTTCGAATGTGTTTTGTATTTCCTTGAATAAATTTTTTATTTAATTTATTAATTTATTTGAGACATTGTCTCACTCTGTCACCCAGGCTGGAATGCAGTGGTATGATCACAGCTCACTGCAGCTTCAATCTCCTGGGCTCAAGTGATCCTCCTGCCTCAGCCTCCTGAGTAGCTGGGACCCCAGGTGCATGCCAACACACCTATCTACTTTTTTTTGATAGAGACACTATGTTGCCCAGGCTTGTCTCGAACTCCTGGGCTCAAGCACCTTAGCCTCCAAAAGTGCTAGGATTACAGATGTGAGCAACTGTGCCCTGCTTCAATGAGTTTTTTAGTTCTAGAATTTCTGGGGTTTGTTGTTGTTGTTAAGATATCTGTCACCTTGGTAAATTTCTCATTCAAAATCTTGAATGGATTTTCTGATTTCCTGGTATTGATTTTCAGATTTCTCTTGCATCTTATTGAGCTTCTTTAAAATTAATATTTTGATTTATTTGGCATTTCAAGGGATTCTTTTTTGTTGGGATCTGTTGCTGGACAATTGTTGTGGTCCTTTGGTGCTGTCATATTTACCTGTTTATGTTTTCTGTGTCTTCCGTTGATACGTGCATGTTTGTTGCAGTAGTCACTTGTTTCAATTTTTTTGAAATTGCTTTTGTAGGGGAGAATATTTTTCTGAAATTGTATATATGTTGTTGGTTAAGTAAGATACTTGTTGATTTTGATTTTGGGTACCTCTGGTAATATGGTTTTTGTATAACTTTTTTGGCAGTACACAGGGTCAGGGGTATCTGCAGTTTCCTCTGTGGCTTAGGGTACAGTTTAGGTTGTAGTGAGGTTTTGCTGGGGACTTGTATGCCAACTGAGCCAGTCTTTGGACCCTGATGGTGGCATTAGTGGGCTCAGTGTTCCTGTTTTTAGGCCCCAGAGCAGTTTACATTGGTTCCCGTGTTAATGGGTCTTGGAGGGATGAATTCTTGGGTCTCTGACTGGATATATGAGCAGGTTCTCAGGCCCCTGGGCAGTTGGTGTAATGTAGAGGATGGCAGTTAGAGTGGTGGAGCAACCCGCTGGGACCCAAGCAGTGTTGTTGTTGTTGTTAGCTGTGATGGGTTGGAGGGGGCTAGTCCCTAGTTTTATAGCCGCTCGTAGCAGGACAATGGATATTTTCCTAAGTGTGCTTGGAGAAGCTTGGTCTCTGCTGTCCGTCTCCCAGCTGGGTGGCAGTTGCAGCCATGTCACCCAAGGGCAGCGCATAGCCCAGCTGTAAACTCGCAAAATGGTGCCAGCTGTTGGCCTGTGACTGAAAGGGTAGGTTCCCTCTCAAATGAACAGCATGGGCAAGAAACTGTGGGGAGTTATGGTACACTCAAGTCTCAGTCTCACAGAAGCCTGTTTTCTTAGGTATGCATAGGAGCGCCTGGTTTCCCTGTCTCTCCTCAGCCAAGTGGTAGCTACAGCCAGGTCAGCCTGAAAGGGCAAGGCACAACCTAGCATTAAACTCTCAAAATAGCACTTTATGCCTGGGACCAGAGAGGGGAGGGTCCCTCTTAGGCCAGCAGCATGGGGAAGGCGCTGTTGGGAATGTGGTCCACTCACATCTTGGTCTCAACAGCAGCCCATGGCAGGGTGATAGGGACCCTCCCGGGAGTGCATGAGAGTGCCTAGCCTCCCCTCTCCTTCCTCAGAGCAGTAGAGTGACAGCAGCTGTGTCTGCAGATCCCTGGTATCAAGGCTGTCAAAATGGCACCCAGCTAAAGCCGCTTAGACTCAGATGCCTGTGGCATTCTCTGTGGGTTCCCTTTTTGGAGCAACATCTGTCCAAACTTTAGGCAGTTCTGTATGTCAGGCCCGAGGCCCTAGTTGGTTCAGGGTTTCTCCCATAACCAAGGTCATAAAACCCATTTTCAGAATGTGGAATGCTGGGGATTTCTCTCTTACTGTATGCCCATGCCAGCTTCCTCAAACCCTTTCCTTCTGGTGCTTCCTATCACTTCTCTGGTGAATCCTAGCATTCTTTCCTGGACAATCTGTTCAAAATGTGGGTATCTTCTGACTGTTCTGGTTCCTTTCTGTGGATGAGGCACATACTACCTGTGTCTAGTCGGCCATTTTAAATGTAAGTCAAATCATATATTCTCTAAACTTTGCAGTGGCTCCCTTCAGAATGAATACCAAAGTCCTTACCATGGCCCACACACCACCAAGCAAAGAGAACTTACTCTTCCTTCTGCTTGGAATCCTCTTCACGTACAACTCCTTCATTTTCTTTAAGTTTTTACCCAGATATCACTTATCAGGGAGATCTTCCCCCCTAAACACCTAATGTAATTAACAAACCCCCACTCTCCAAACACTTATACCTTTATCATATTCACTCATGTATTTGCCTACTCTTCCTTTCTCCCTGTAACTTTTTTTTTCTCCACAACACTTAACACAACCTAATATTGTATGTTTATTTGCTTAATAAGCCTCTCAATAGAATGTACATTGTATCACAACAAAGTTTTTCTGGTTTACTGCTGTATCTATATTTAGTACTTAGAACAGTGCCTGGTACATAGCAGGTACTCAGTAAATATTTTAGCAAATAAATTGTGGAGAAATGTATTGACTCTAACAAATACCACACTGTACAAACATCAAATGCCAGTTTCCTGTCCACACCATGTTTCAGGCTCCTGTGCCTTTATGTTTGGAACACCTTCATGTGTGTTTTCTTACCTATGTGGCACACTTTTCTTTATTCCGATAGAGTCTTCTGTTACTTACATCACAACAGAATTAATCTCTCTTCAACTTTTATAACAAGTCTACTCTGTTAATTCATTCCCACCCTGTGATAACCCGTTAGTCCATTCGTGAAGGCAACCCCTCATGACCCAGCCACCTCCTAAAGGCTTAAAGGTCCCACCTGCTAGTAGTACTGTGAACATCGGACATGAAGTTTCAATATTAGTTTCAAAGGGGACAGACATTCAAACCATAACAGTGTCTCTGCATTTAAAATGACTGCGTTCTTGGCTCACGCCTCTAATCCCAGCACTTTGGGAGGCCGAGGCGAGCGGATCACGAGGTCAGGAGATTGAGACCATCCTGGCTAACACAGTGAAACCCCGTCTCTACTAAAAATACAAAAAAGAAATCAGCCGGACTTGGTGGCGGGCACCTGTAGTCCCAGCTACCCGGGAGGCGGAGGCAGGAGAATGGCGTGAACCCAGGAGGCGGAGCTTGCAGTGAGGCGAGATAACACCACTGCACTCCAGCCTGGTTGACAGAGCGAGACTCCGTCTCCAAAAAAAAAAAAAGACTACGTTCTTTTCACCCATTCACTCATTCAGCAAACATATTGGCACATACTCTGATGTAGGCATTAGGGCACAGTGGTGAACAATACATGTGTGTTGCACCCCATTGGATTCAGATTGGATCTCACTTCTTGATCTCTTCACATCAGCATCTGGCATTCAGTAATGGAATTTTACATAATTTTTAATGAGCTGTATTATTAAAAATACAGTCAACTTTTGAACAACGTAGGTTTGAACTACACAAGTCCACTTATACACAGATTTTTTTTTTTTTTGAGACGGAGTCTCACTCTGTCGCCCAGGCTGGAGTGCAGTGGCCGGATCTCAGCTCACTGCAAGTTCCGCCTCC
>NW_012115599.1:11468709-11489805 GCF_000951035.1 Colobus angolensis palliatus
GGGGTTTCACCATGTTAGCCAGGATGGTCTCGATCTCCTGACCTCGTGATCCGCCTGTCTCGGCCTCCCAAAGTGCTAGGATTACAGGCTTGAGCCACCGCGCCCGGCCACACAGATTTTTTTTAACCAAACAAGGATGGAAAACAGTATTTGAGGAATGTGAAATGCACATATTTGGAGGGCTGGCTTTTTGTATATTTGAGTTCTGGGCCAACTGTGAGACTTGAGTATGCACAGATTTTGTTATGCTCGGGGAATTCTGAAACTAATCCCCGAAGTACACTGAGGAACCACTGTACTAAGTTTTTTATTCTTTTTTTTTTCTTTTTTGCTTATCAGGCATGCATTTATTTACACAATGAGGGAGACAGTGAGTTATTGAAGCTTTTATTTAAAAATCTGCCTACTTCTTTCACCAGTTTTTCACTCCCCATAACAGTATTTACCTTTATATCACTAATAACAGGTTATATTACTCCAGTTTTGTTTTCAGTGTTACATATTATTTTTTTCCTCCTCGAAAATGGGACTTATCTAGCATCACAGCACAAATTCCCCATTTCCCCAATGTAATCTAATTTTTGGCTACATGATCATTCCATGTTTATATCATTGAGACTCTAATGCTATCCTCAGCTGAACTGTGGTTCCTTTTCCTTTCTGAACCTTTCCATGGTTTCATTCCGTTCTGAAACATGTTATGAAACATAACATGTTTCATTTGCTTAGTTTTCTTTGTACTGTTGATCACTTAATTCAATCCCATACTTTTACCCAGTGTTGTAAATACACTTTAATATGTACAGATACATTGAGTGTTCTTTCTACTATTATCTTTCTAAAGCGCTCTGTCCTAGAACCTGGAGTCTTCTAATCTTTATTCATCTGATTGGGTTGCCCTGTAGGTCTGCTACATTACTGTCATTTGGGATTTCCCTTCACCATCATCCTGGAGGTTTATTATTTTCTCTATATATATATCCCCTGTTTTCTGTGTCTCCTATCTTTCTTGGTTTATGTCATCTTTTTTGTAGAGTGCATGCAACATGCAATAGTTTCCTGAGAAAGGGTATGAGATTGGGTGGGGGAAGGGTGGGATTTGCACATCTGATAGTCTTTATTCTGCTTTCACACTCAGTTTCCTGTGTAGAGAATTCTAGGTTAGAAAACATTTTCTTTCAGAATGTCGTTGCTCCATTGTTTTCTAGTTTCCAGTCTTGATGGTACTAAAGACCGATGCTGTTCTAATTCTTAATCTTTATATGAAACCTTTTCCCCCAGTGGAAGTCTGTAAGATAATTGCATAGTGATGTGCCGCACTCAGCCTGTTTTCACCTCTCATACTAAAGATTTGATGTTCACTTTCTTTTTTTTTTTTTTTTTGAGACAGAGTCTCGCTCTGTTGCCCAGGCTGGAGTGCAGTGGCTGGTTCTCAGCTCACTGCAAGCTCCGCCTCCGGGGTTTAGGCCATTCTCCTGCCTCAGCCTCCCGATTAGCTGGGACTACAGGCACCCGCTAGTTTTTTGTATTTTTTAGTAGAGACGGGGTTTCACCGTGTTAGCCAGGATGGTCTTGATCTCCTGACCTTGTGATCCGCCCGTCTCGGCCTCCCAAAGTGCTGGGATTACAGGCTTGAGCCACCGCGCCCGGCTTGATGTTCACTTTCAACACTGAAACTCTGATTGTTTGGTTTTGAATCTTAATTTTTTTTTTTTTTTAGGTGACAAAGTGTCACAGTTAAAAAGAGTAATCTTTCAGAAAGCCATATTTATGAATGAAAATAAAATGTCTAGTATGTACTTCAAAATCTGGTGTAGGTACAGTGGCAGGGTTGGGATACAGTTGAAAATAGACTGGCAATGAGTGGTAATTGCTTTGTGACACTAGTATAATAAATGGCATGGGGTTCATGATTCTTTCTACTTTGGTATATATTTGAAATTGTCCATGATAAAAATAAATGAATAATGAAGGCAAAAAGAAGCTTATGAGTCATATACAGGAAACAAAATTCAGTTATTCAAATGTTATAGGAAAATGCGGAAGACGATTCTCTAATCCTATTGCAATTTAAAAACAGAGAACAGTGTTTGTGAAAAGAGGAAATTACCCAGAGAAAGCTTCAGGTGGAAAACTAGTATAGACCAGGGCTTCAAAGGGTACTAGATGAAATTTGACCAAAACAGCAAAAAGTACTCTAGGTAGAACATCCACATCACCAATAAAGGCATAGAAAGATACTTATTAAAGACAAGTATAGTAAATTGCAAGGTTAAAGAGTTTGGATTCCTTGGTGTGGTAGCTCACGCCTGTAATCCCAGTACTTTGGGAGGCCAAGGCAGGTGGATCACTTGAGCCCAGGAGTTTTGAGTCCAGCATGGGCAACATAGCAAGACCCCATCTTTACTAAAACAATTTTTAAAAAGAATAAAGCTGTTGTTGTTTCCTGTGTATCTATATTGTTAGGCTCATTTGTTTGTAAAAATAATTTGGAGTAGCTGTGTGTAAGGCAAAGGATTGTTGGAGCTAATAACATAAAAATGCTGTTTAAGAAATAAGCAAAGTGAGAACTTTGGTTTGGGAAAAACTTCAGAGTTTATTTCCATCTTCATTGTTAAGCAGTATTGACTTGTTACTTTTTTGAATGAAGTTTAAAATATTGTTTCCTTCGTTTTCTCAGCACAAACATTTCACTGAAGATATTCAAACAAGGCAGTATCGTTCCTTGGAAGTTCTGATAGGATCCGGCTATAATACCCCTGCTGACATTTGGAGCACAGCATGCATGGTAATGTTTTTTCCCCTTGGCTTTCACTTGTTAAGTGGTACATATCTTGCCCTGTTTGCTAATTTCAGTAAACCAGCAAATTAACTAGCAGAAAAGAACGTAACACAGATGACTTACCATAGGAATTCTAAATTCTATGTCTAGAGAGGTCCGAATTCAAAAATCTGTCTGGCATTTCATTTGGTTACTGCCAAGTTCCTGTTAGGTGAAGGAACCAAATGTTTCTTACTACAGATTGTTGGGGGGAAAAATAATGAAAATAACTACTAAGAGGTGTTGTTGGTTTTGATTAGGAGATTACAAGTATCTTTGCATTTTTAGCACTCATCTGTTTTCAGATCAGAGAAACCCCTGGAAACTGCTTCATTTTGTACAATTCTGCAGCTCCTCAGATATCTTTGTAGCTCCCAAGATGTGAAGTCCAATCATTCATAGATTCGTAAATGGCTATTTAGCCCCCCGCAAGCAACTATTCCAGTGGTCAGATTTAGTTGATCATAAATGATTTCCTACTAATAGCCTCATGTTAGAATGTGTTACATTGTTTCTTAAAATGTATTATACTCCTTAATATCTTTAATCACCACAATTTCTAACCATGTTTATTTACTTGTTTCTGTTCTATGTTGTAAGCCCCATACTGTCAGGAATCATGGCTGTTATGTATAACTGTCTGGATTCATTGCCTGACACATTTTGAGTGATCGCTTACAATGTAATTCCGATGCTAACTACCCAGAGTTATCGCAGACTTCATAGGTTAAGAGCATGATTCCCCACAAGATTGCTCTCACTTCAGACACTAACCACAAGCCACAGGATCCACAAGCCACTTGTTTTTCTAACCAACTGGCTACAAATTAAGAGGTTTGCATTACCCCCTCAGAAAGTGCTAAGCTTGCTATAGTTTTTTTATAAAGAATACCAATCAGGACACATAGGGGAAAGTCGGAAAGGGTACTAAACATGAAGCTTCTATGTCCTCAGGACTTGTCACCCTCCTGGCACATTGATGTGTGTCACCACCGCCGGGATGCTCACCCAAGCTTCAAGTGTTCAGAGTTTTATTGAGATGTCATTAATTAGGTATTGATTGAATCATTGGCCATGTGATTGAGCTCAGTCTTCAAGCTTTCCCTCCCTTCCCTGGAGGCTGGGAAGTTGGAAATACCCAATCCTCTGATCATGTGGTTGGTCTTTCCCGTATGTCCAACCTTGATCTTAAAACTATGTAGGGGCTGGCCACAGTGGCTTATGCCTGTAATCCCAGCACTTTGGGAGGCCGAGGCAGGTGGATCACTTGAGATCAGGAGGTTGAGACCAGCTTGACCAACATGATGAAACCCTGTCTCTACTGAAAATTAGCCAGATGTGGTACATGCCTATAATCCCAGCTACTTGGGAGGCTGACACAGGAGAATCGCTTGAACCTGGGAGACAGAGGTTGCAGTGAGCCAAAATCACACCATTGCACTCCAGCCTAGGCAACAAGAACGGAACATCAAAAATCCAACTATATAGGGCCCCAACATGAGTCACTTT
This sequence comes from Colobus angolensis palliatus, assembly GCF_000951035.1. NCBI lineage: Eukaryota > Metazoa > Chordata > Mammalia > Primates > Cercopithecidae > Colobus > Colobus angolensis. The sequence continues at coordinate 11,473,040 of NW_012115599.1, forward strand.
GTTAATATAAACTTAGATATGGTCCAAGAGACCCACCATGGACAAAGACACCTAGCTCTTGGAAATTCCAGGGGTTTAGTGAAAGGGTGGCCTGCTCCCCCACACCTGTGGGTGTTTCTAGTTAGGTGGAAAGAGAGACTTGAGAAAAGAAATGAGACACAGAGACAGAGTATAGAGAAAGAAAAAGTGGGCCCAGGGGACCAGCGCTCAGCATACCGAGGACCCCCGCCTGCACTGGTCTCTGAGTTCCCTCAGTATTTATTGGTCATTATCTTTACCATCTCGGAAAAAGGGAAGTGGCAGGACAATAGGGTCATAGTAGGGAGAAGGTCAGCAGTAAGACATAGGAATAAAGATCTCTGTGACTTGAATAAGTTTAAGGAAAAGTGCTGTGCCTTGATATGCATATGTAAACATCTCCATGAACTTTTTTAGTGCATAAAGAGCAGCGTTGCCGCTAGCACATCCTGCCTTCAGCCCTAAGGCGGTTTTCTCCCATCTCAGTAAACAGAACGTGCAATCAAGTTTTACACCGAGAGGTTCCATTGCCCAAGGACGGGCAGGAGACAGATGCCTTTCTCTATCTTAACTGCCAAGAGGCCTTCTTTCCTCTTACACTAATCCTCCTCAGCACAGACCCTTCACGGATGGCAGGCTGGGGGACAATGCAGTCTTTCCCTTCCCACAAGGCCATATTTCAGACTATCACATGGGGAGAAACCTTGGACAATACCTGGCTTTCCTAGGCAGAGGTCCCTGCAACCTTCCGCAGTGTATGTTTCCTTGTGTCCTTGGGTACTTGAGATTAAGAGAATGGTGATGACTTTTTTTTTTTTTTTTTTTGAGACGGAGTCTTGCTCTATCGCCCAGGCTGGAGTGCAGTGGCATGGTCTCGGCTCGCTGCAAATTCCGCCTCCCCCTGCCTCAGCCTCCTGAGTAGCTGGGACTACAGGCACTCGCCACCACGCCCAGCTAATTTTTTTGTATTTTTAGTAGAGACGGGGTTTCACCGTGTTGGCCAGGATGGTCTTGATCTCCTGACCTCATGATCCGCCCACTTCGGCGTCCCAAAGTGCTGGGATTGCAGGCGTGAGCCACCGTGCCCGGCCGACAAACTGATTTTAAATCTTTGAGATGAATGTCCAGAAGTGGGATTGCTGGATCATGTGGTAACTCTACTTTTAGATTTTTAAAGAACCTCCATATACTTTTCCATGAGGGTTGTACTAATTTACATTCCCACCAATAACATTCAAGACTTCCCTTTGCTCCACATTCTCACCAACACTAAATCTTTCATCTTTGTGATAACAGCCATTCTGACAAATATGAAATGATATCTCATTTTGGTTTTAATTTGCATTTCCCTAATGATTAATGATGTTGAGCTTTTTTTTTTAGTAGATCTGTTGGCCATTTGTGTGTCTTCTTTTCAGAAATGTGTATTTAGGTCCTTTGCCTGTTTTTTAATAGGTTTTTTTGTTTGTTTGTTTTCTTGCTATTGAGTTGAGTTCCATATTATTTTGGATATTAACCCCTATCAGATGTATAGCATGCAAATATTTTTTCCCAACCCATAGGTTATCTGTACACACCCTTATTTCCTTTGCTGTACAGAAGTTTTTTAGTTTGATATTATCCCATTTGTCTGTATTCGCTTTTGCTCCCTGGGCTTTTGGGGTCAAACCCAAAAAAATCGTTGCTCAGACCAATATCATGTGGGTTTCCCCCTTGTTTTCTTCTGGTAGTTTTTCAGTTTCAGGTCTTATGTTTAAGTCTTTCGTCCATTTTGATTTTTGTATTCGGAGTGCAATTTCATTCTTTTTATATCCAGTTTTTCCAACACCATTTATTGAAGAGACCATCCTTTTCCCATTCTGTATTCTTGGCATTTTTGTCAAAGATCACTTGACCATACATGCGTGGGTTCATTTCTTTTTTTTTGAGTCGGAGTCTCACTCTGTCGCCCAGGCTAGAGCGCAGTGGCGCGATCTCGGCTCACTGCAAGCTCCGCCTCCTGGGTTCACACAATTCTCCCGCCTCAGCCTCCCCAGCAGCTGGGACTACAGGCGCACGCCACCGTGCCCAGCTAATTTTTGTATTTTTAGTAGAGACGGGGTTTTACCATGTTAACCAGGATGGTCTCAATCTCTTGACCTTGCGATTCACCTGCCTTGGCCTCCCAAAGTGCTGGGATTATAGGTGTGAGACACCGCGCCCAGCCACGTGGGTTCATTTCTGGGCTCTCTATATTGTTCCTTTGGTCTATGCTTCTGCTTTTTTTGCCAGGACCATGCTGTTTTAATTACTGTAGCTTTGTAGTATAGTTTGAAAGTAGGTAGTGTGACACTTCCAGCTTTGTTCTTGTTTTGAGACAGGGTCTCATACTGTTACTCAGGCTGGAGTGCAGTGGCACAATCATGGCTGTCTTCAGCCTCCGCCTCCTGGGCTCAAGCGATCCTCCCACCTCAGTCACCCAAGTAGCTGGGACTACAGGTGTGCCCCACCACATCCAACTATTTTTGTATTTTTTGTAGAGATGGGGTCTCCCTGTGTTGCCCAGGCTGGTCTCAAACTCCTGGGCTCCAGTGATCTGCCTGCTTCAGCCTCCCAAAGTACTGGGATTACAGGCGTGAGCCATCACGCCCAGTCCAGCTTGCTTCTTTGTGTTCGTGACTGCCTTGGCTATTTGGGATTTTTTGTGATTGCATGTGAATTTTAGGTTTGTTTTTTCTATTTATATGAAAAATAACATCGCAATTGTGATAGAGATTGCATTGAATCTGATAGATCACTTTGAGTAGTATGGACGTTTTAACAATAGTAAGGCCGGGCACGGTGGCTCACACCTGTAGTCCCAGCATTTTGGGAGGCCAAGGCAGATGGATTGTGTGAGACCAGCCGGGCAACATGGCAAAATCCCATCTCTACAAATAATTTTAAAATTAGCCAAGTGTGGTGATGCATGCTACTTTGGAGGTGGAGGTGGGAGAATCACCTGAGGTCAGGAGGTAGAGGTTACAGTAAGCCAAGATTGCACCACTACAGTCCAGCCTGGGTCACGGAGCAAGACCCTCTCTCATAAAATTAAATTAAATTAAATTAAATTTAAATTAAAATCTTCCAAACCATGAACATAAGATATATTTTCATTTATTTGTGTCTTCAATTTCTTTTCTCAGCATTTTATAGTTTTCAGTGTACAGGTCTTTTACCTCCGTGCTTAAATATGTTTCTAAGTTTTTTTTTTTTTTTTTTGTAGCTATTGTAAATGGGATTGATCTCTTGGTTTATTTTTCAGCTAGTTGTTAGTTTACAGAAATGCTGCTGATTTTTGCGTGTTGATTTTGTATCCTACAACTTTACTGTATTTGTTAGTTCTAATGGGTTTTTGGTGGAGTCTTTAGGGTTTTCTGTATATAAGATCATGACGGGCCAGGCTTGGTGGCTTATGCCTGTAATCCCAGCACTTTGGAAAGCTGAGGCAGGAGGATCACTGGAGCTCAGGAGTTCGAGGCCAGCCTGGAGAACATAGTGAGACCCCATTTCTACCAAAAGAAATGAAAAAATTAGCCAGGTGTGGTGGCACATACCTGTAGTTTCAGCTACTTGGGAGGCTGAGGCAGGAGGATCACTTGAGCCCAGGAGTTGAGGCTACCACAAGCCATGATTGTGTCACTGCACTCGTCCATCCTGGATGACAGAGCAAGACTCTTATCTTGCCAAAAAAAAGTTTTATGTTATCAGCTAACTGATATTTGTACTTCTTTCTTTTCTGTTTGTCTGTGTTTTAATTGCTCTAGTAAGGACTGTTAATACTACAATACTATGTTGAATAGAAGTGGGGAGAGTCTTGTTCTGGATTTTAGAAGAAAAACTTCCAATTTTTCACCATTGAGTATAATGTTAGCTGTGGCCTTCTGATCTGAATGTGATTAGTCTGTTTAAATTGTCATTGTTTTAACTTTTCCATGCATTTCTTGCTATCTTCTAAGCCATTTTTCTCAAAGGCAGTAGTCTAGAGAAGGTTAACAAAGGATGGTACACTGGTTTGTTTCTTAATAGACTTTATTTTTTAGAGCAGTTTTAGGTTCACAGAAAAATTGAACAAAAAGTACAAATAAGTTTTATATGCTCCCCACACACAGAGCCTCCCCCACTATCGATCTGCTGCTCCACAGTGATACATTTGTTACAGTGAACCTACATTGACACATCATTATTAACCAAAGTCAGTAGTTTACATCTCATTTCACTCTTTTACGAGTTTTGACAAATGTATCTATCATTATTATATGCAATATCATTTCACTGCTCTAAAACTCCTCTGTGCTCTGCCTGTTCATCCCTTCCTTCCCCCACTCCCTGGCAACCACTGATATTTTTATTGTCTCCATAATGTCAAATAGTTGGAATCATACAGTATGTAGCCTTTTTAGATTGGGTTCTTTCACTTAGTAATATGCATTTAAGGTTCCTCCATATCTTCATGGCTTAATAGCTCATTTCTTTTTAGCACTGAAGAATATTTCATTTTCTGGCCTCCTGAATAGCTGGTACCACAGGCATATAGCACTGCCATGACTGGCTCATGTGTTTTTTTGTTTTGTTTTTTAAACTTTAATTTCAGTATCTTTACTGAACTCTATATATGAGACCATGAGTTGTTTTTTTTTTTTTTAAGTCCTGGTGTCAGGAATGATTGACAAGTTTTGGTGAATAAGAATGATGATTTGTTTCTCTGTTGCTTTGGGACTATATACCTTAGGACAACTCAGGGTAGAACAAGTATCTGCTCTATCACTGTGGTTCAGTTTCATAATAAATGAATGAAATGTAAAACAAGCAATGCCAAGCAAGAAGCCATAGCACTCTTGACATTTAGAGATAGTATTTGATTCCTAAACTATCCTGAAACTTCTGGTTTTGTGGTCTCCCTCTGGACGGTAGTACTGTTTTGAGAAAGGCTGTTCTGTCATGAAATTGCAGAAACTGACACTGGTGAGCCACCTAGACCTAAACTTGGGTCTAAATTGAGAATATTTAGTCCTAGAGTCTACAGTTCTTGAGGTTGTTTGGACCACTTAGTACCATTGATTTAATCAAAATTGACCTGCGACTAGCGCTTATTTTATAACTGTGTTTCCCTATCAATAAGGTTATTTTTAAAAACTGCTGTTGGCAGGGCACAGTGGCTCACGCCTGTAATCCCAGCACTTTGAGAGGCTGAGGCAGGCATATCACGAGGTCAGGAGATCAAGACCATCCTGGCTAACATGGTGAAACCCCATCTCTACTAAAAATACAAAAATTAGCGGGGTGTGGTGGTATGCAACTGAAATCCCAGCTACTGGGGAGGCTGAGGCACGAGAATTGCTTGAACCCAGGAGGCAGAGATTGCAGTGAGCCAAGACTACACCACAGCCTGAGTGACAGAGCGAGACCCTGTTTCAAAAAAAAAAAAAAAACATATACCAACCACTTTTTACTTTTTCCATTAATTCATTATAACCCATGCCATCATCATTTCACAAATGGATCAATACAGTGACCTCCTAATTTCCTTTCTCTGCTTCTGTTTTTCTCCCTTCATGTCACATTATCACATAGTGGCCTGAGTGGTCTTAAGTGTTAATCAAATCATATTACTCCCCTGTTTTAAATCCTCTAATTGCATCTATTCCACTCAAAATCCTATTTTCTTTCCCTAGTCTTGTGAAGCTCATTCTTACCTTGGACCTTTGGACGTGCTTTCTCCTTCACCTTATGCAGGTCTTTGTTCAACAGAATCTCTTTAGAGATATCTTCCTGACGATTTTATTTGAAATAACCCCCACTTTATCACTTTTCTTTGTCACATAGAACTTGTGACTCCCTGAAATACATGGGTTTTTTTTATGTTTGCTTTCTATATGAGGCAGGGAAATTGTCTGTGATTCTTAAATAGGAAAGGGGTATGTGCAGTAGACATATGCATTTTGAAAAAATTCTTCAGCAATTCTTACATACACCTTTGTTACAGAACCATTTATTTGCTTTGACTAATATAATTTACAGCTGTGTTAAGACTGGAAAAACACTACTTTTAAAACTGGAAATGAGTAGTAGAATAAATTTAGTAACAACAAAAAAACTAATAACTGAACTCTGGAGTTTCCCAACCATCCTTTTTGACCTGTGGCTATTGTAACCCTCTTTCATCCTCTCTGGTGCTGAAACATTGCTTCCTTGCTGTTAAGACGTCTTTCCTTTGCTTCATTCCCCTGCTGTTGGTTGTTTGCAGAGCACTAACCACTAGGACTGGGTACTTAATTATGTTACTTCTCCATATCAAGAGGAGCAATAAGTAGACTTCTAAACAAAATTTGAACAAAACTTGGCATATCTGGTTTGAAATGAGTTTCAAAGCCACCTTCAACTTAGTATCTTCATGATTTGAGCAATTAAATATGGTTAGTAACAGAAATAAGGCATGAATGATACTCATCAGATGTTTCTAGAAATATTGTTACAGTTAAAACTAAATTTACTTTTTCCCTTTTTTGTCTTTTTTAACTCTTTAATCATTATCTCCCCATTATCTTCACCCCTCAGCCTCTGTAACCACCATTCGGCTCTCTGCTTCTATGAGTTCAATTGTTTTAGATTTCACATATAAGTGAGAGTGTTGCAGTATTTGTCTTTCCGTGCCTGGCTTATTTATGTTTTCCAATTCCATCCATGTCATTGCAAATGACTGAATTTCCATCTTGTTTTTAAGGCTGAATAGTATTCCATTCCATTGTGTATACAAGTTGAATATCCCTAATCTGAAACACTTGGTACCAGTTTCAGTTAGGGGAATTTTTTAGATTTTGGAATATTTGCAGAATACATACTGTCTGAACATTTCTAATCCAAAAATCTAAACTTCGAAATGCTCCAAATGAGCGTTTCCTTTGCATGTCGTGTCAATTTTGGACTTTGGAGCAACCTGTATATACCACATTTTATTGTCTGTTTATCTGATCTGTATAGACTCAACTTAGATTGATTTTAAAATCAATTTAGGTTGATTCCATAACTTGACTATTGTGAATAGTGCTGCCATGAATATGGGAATGCAGACATCACTTAGACAAACTGATTTTTTTTCTTTTTTTTTTGGAGACGGAGTCTTGCTCTGTCGCCCAGGCTGGAGTGCAGTGGCGCGATCTCAGCTCACTGCAAGCTCCGCCTCCTGGATTTAGGCCATTCTCCTGCCTCAGCCTCCCGAGTAGCTGGGACTACAGGTGCCTGCCACCTCGCCCAGCTAGTTTTTTGTATTTTTAGCAGAGACAGGGTTTCACCATGTTAGCCAGGATGGTCTCGATCTTCTGACCTCGTGATCCGCCTGTCTCGGCCTCCCAAAGTGCTGGGATTACAGGCTTGAGCCACCGTGCCCGGCCGACAAACTGATTTTAAATCTTTGAGATGAATGTCCAGAAGTGGGATTGCTGGATCATGTGGTAACTCTACTTTTAGATTTTTAAAGAACCTCCATATACTTTTCCATGAGGGTTGTACTAATTTACATTCCCACCAATAACATTCAAGACTTCCCTTTGCTCCACATTCTCACCAACACTAAATCTTTCATCTTTGTGATAACAGCCATTCTGACAAATATGAAATGATATCTCATTTTGGTTTTAATTTGCATTTCCCTAATGATTAATGATGTTGAGCTTTTTTTTTTAGTAGATCTGTTGGCCATTTGTGTGTCTTCTTTTCAGAAATGTGTATTTAGGTCCTTTGCCTGTTTTTTAATAGGTTTTTTTGTTTGTTTGTTTTCTTGCTATTGAGTTGAGTTCCATATTATTTTGGATATTAACCCCTATCAGATGTATAGCATGCAAATATTTTTTCCCAACCCATAGGTTATCTGTACACACCCTTATTTCCTTTGCTGTACAGAAGTTTTTTAGTTTGATATTATCCCATTTGTCTGTATTCGCTTTTGCTCCCTGGGCTTTTGGGGTCAAACCCAAAAAAATCGTTGCTCAGACCAATATCATGTGGGTTTCCCCCTTGTTTTCTTCTGGTAGTTTTTCAGTTTCAGGTCTTATGTTTAAGTCTTTCGTCCATTTTGATTTTTGTATTCGGAGTGCAATTTCATTCTTTTTATATCCAGTTTTTCCAACACCATTTATTGAAGAGACCATCCTTTTCCCATTCTGTATTCTTGGCATTTTTGTCAAAGATCACTTGACCATACATGCGTGGGTTCATTTCTTTTTTTTTGAGTCGGAGTCTCACTCTGTCGCCCAGGCTAGAGCGCAGTGGCGCGATCTCGGCTCACTGCAAGCTCCGCCTCCTGGGTTCACACAATTCTCCCGCCTCAGCCTCCCCAGCAGCTGGGACTACAGGCGCACGCCACCGTGCCCAGCTAATTTTTGTATTTTTAGTAGAGACGGGGTTTTACCATGTTAACCAGGATGGTCTCAATCTCTTGACCTTGCGATTCACCTGCCTTGGCCTCCCAAAGTGCTGGGATTATAGGTGTGAGACACCGCGCCCAGCCACGTGGGTTCATTTCTGGGCTCTCTATATTGTTCCTTTGGTCTATGCTTCTGCTTTTTTTGCCAGGACCATGCTGTTTTAATTACTGTAGCTTTGTAGTATAGTTTGAAAGTAGGTAGTGTGACACTTCCAGCTTTGTTCTTGTTTTGAGACAGGGTCTCATACTGTTACTCAGGCTGGAGTGCAGTGGCACAATCATGGCTGTCTTCAGCCTCCGCCTCCTGGGCTCAAGCGATCCTCCCACCTCAGTCACCCAAGTAGCTGGGACTACAGGTGTGCCCCACCACATCCAACTATTTTTGTATTTTTTGTAGAGATGGGGTCTCCCTGTGTTGCCCAGGCTGGTCTCAAACTCCTGGGCTCCAGTGATCTGCCTGCTTCAGCCTCCCAAAGTACTGGGATTACAGGCGTGAGCCATCACGCCCAGTCCAGCTTGCTTCTTTGTGTTCGTGACTGCCTTGGCTATTTGGGATTTTTTGTGATTGCATGTGAATTTTAGGTTTGTTTTTTCTATTTATATGAAAAATAACATCGCAATTGTGATAGAGATTGCATTGAATCTGATAGATCACTTTGAGTAGTATGGACGTTTTAACAATAGTAAGGCCGGGCACGGTGGCTCACACCTGTAGTCCCAGCATTTTGGGAGGCCAAGGCAGATGGATTGTGTGAGACCAGCCGGGCAACATGGCAAAATCCCATCTCTACAAATAATTTTAAAATTAGCCAAGTGTGGTGATGCATGCTACTTTGGAGGTGGAGGTGGGAGAATCACCTGAGGTCAGGAGGTAGAGGTTACAGTAAGCCAAGATTGCACCACTACAGTCCAGCCTGGGTCACGGAGCAAGACCCTCTCTCATAAAATTAAATTAAATTAAATTAAATTTAAATTAAAATCTTCCAAACCATGAACATAAGATATATTTTCATTTATTTGTGTCTTCAATTTCTTTTCTCAGCATTTTATAGTTTTCAGTGTACAGGTCTTTTACCTCCGTGCTTAAATATGTTTCTAAGTTTTTTTTTTTTTTTTTTGTAGCTATTGTAAATGGGATTGATCTCTTGGTTTATTTTTCAGCTAGTTGTTAGTTTACAGAAATGCTGCTGATTTTTGCGTGTTGATTTTGTATCCTACAACTTTACTGTATTTGTTAGTTCTAATGGGTTTTTGGTGGAGTCTTTAGGGTTTTCTGTATATAAGATCATGACGGGCCAGGCTTGGTGGCTTATGCCTGTAATCCCAGCACTTTGGAAAGCTGAGGCAGGAGGATCACTGGAGCTCAGGAGTTCGAGGCCAGCCTGGAGAACATAGTGAGACCCCATTTCTACCAAAAGAAATGAAAAAATTAGCCAGGTGTGGTGGCACATACCTGTAGTTTCAGCTACTTGGGAGGCTGAGGCAGGAGGATCACTTGAGCCCAGGAGTTGAGGCTACCACAAGCCATGATTGTGTCACTGCACTCGTCCATCCTGGATGACAGAGCAAGACTCTTATCTTGCCAAAAAAAAGTTTTATGTTATCAGCTAACTGATATTTGTACTTCTTTCTTTTCTGTTTGTCTGTGTTTTAATTGCTCTAGTAAGGACTGTTAATACTACAATACTATGTTGAATAGAAGTGGGGAGAGTCTTGTTCTGGATTTTAGAAGAAAAACTTCCAATTTTTCACCATTGAGTATAATGTTAGCTGTGGCCTTCTGATCTGAATGTGATTAGTCTGTTTAAATTGTCATTGTTTTAACTTTTCCATGCATTTCTTGCTATCTTCTAAGCCATTTTTCTCAAAGGCAGTAGTCTAGAGAAGGTTAACAAAGGATGGTACACTGGTTTGTTTCTTAATAGACTTTATTTTTTAGAGCAGTTTTAGGTTCACAGAAAAATTGAACAAAAAGTACAAATAAGTTTTATATGCTCCCCACACACAGAGCCTCCCCCACTATCGATCTGCTGCTCCACAGTGATACATTTGTTACAGTGAACCTACATTGACACATCATTATTAACCAAAGTCAGTAGTTTACATCTCATTTCACTCTTTTACGAGTTTTGACAAATGTATCTATCATTATTATATGCAATATCATTTCACTGCTCTAAAACTCCTCTGTGCTCTGCCTGTTCATCCCTTCCTTCCCCCACTCCCTGGCAACCACTGATATTTTTATTGTCTCCATAATGTCAAATAGTTGGAATCATACAGTATGTAGCCTTTTTAGATTGGGTTCTTTCACTTAGTAATATGCATTTAAGGTTCCTCCATATCTTCATGGCTTAATAGCTCATTTCTTTTTAGCACTGAAGAATATTTCATTTTCTGGCCTCCTGAATAGCTGGTACCACAGGCATATAGCACTGCCATGACTGGCTCATGTGTTTTTTTGTTTTGTTTTTTAAACTTTAATTTCAGTATCTTTACTGAACTCTATATATGAGACCATGAGTTGTTTTTTTTTTTTTTAAGTCCTGGTGTCAGGAATGATTGACAAGTTTTGGTGAATAAGAATGATGATTTGTTTCTCTGTTGCTTTGGGACTATATACCTTAGGACAACTCAGGGTAGAACAAGTATCTGCTCTATCACTGTGGTTCAGTTTCATAATAAATGAATGAAATGTAAAACAAGCAATGCCAAGCAAGAAGCCATAGCACTCTTGACATTTAGAGATAGTATTTGATTCCTAAACTATCCTGAAACTTCTGGTTTTGTGGTCTCCCTCTGGACGGTAGTACTGTTTTGAGAAAGGCTGTTCTGTCATGAAATTGCAGAAACTGACACTGGTGAGCCACCTAGACCTAAACTTGGGTCTAAATTGAGAATATTTAGTCCTAGAGTCTACAGTTCTTGAGGTTGTTTGGACCACTTAGTACCATTGATTTAATCAAAATTGACCTGCGACTAGCGCTTATTTTATAACTGTGTTTCCCTATCAATAAGGTTATTTTTAAAAACTGCTGTTGGCAGGGCACAGTGGCTCACGCCTGTAATCCCAGCACTTTGAGAGGCTGAGGCAGGCATATCACGAGGTCAGGAGATCAAGACCATCCTGGCTAACATGGTGAAACCCCATCTCTACTAAAAATACAAAAAATTAGCCGGGCATGGTGGCGGGTGCTTGTAGTCCCAGCTACTCGGGAGGCTGAGATAGGAGAATGGCATGAACCTGGGAGGCGGAGGTGGCAGTGAGCCGAGATCGCGCCACCACACTCCAGCCTAGGCAACAGAGCAAGACTCTGTCTCAAAAAAAACAAAACTGCTGTTGTACTGATTTTTAAAACTCCATTTATAATCAGTGAGATTTATGTAGCCCCACTGTTACCCTAACACTATCTTTTCATTCTGCATGGCACTTATTCCCAAGGTTATCATTTCCTAAGACGCTCTCGAACACTGTAAGAGGTTTTTCTATTACAGGAGACAGGCTTTTCTTTTCCTGATTAGGGAGTACTGACTTGCCAGTCACATAGGCTAGGCTCCTGACTCCCTTTACACTTAATCTTCTGATTTTCTAAGGACCTACAAATTGGCCAGGCACAGTGGCTCACGCCTGTAATCTCAGCACTTTGGGAGGCCGAGGCGGGTGGATCATGAGGTCAAGAGATTGAGACCATCCTGGCCAACATGGTAAAACCCCATCTCTACTAAAAATACAAAAATTAGCTGGGCGTGGTGGCACATGCCTGTAGTCCCAGCTACTCTGGAGGCTGAGGCAGGAGAATCACTTGAACTCGGGAGGCAGAGGTTGCAGTGAGTTAAGATCACGCCATTGCACTCCAGCCTGGTAGGCAGAGCAAGATTCCATCTCAAAAAAAAAAAAAAAAAAGACCTAGGAATCAGGAACTTTCCATCTGGGACAGTCTAGGGAGTACTTCCTATGCAAAAGTTAATAGTGTACTTGTCAAACACTAAAGAGTCATAAGTAGACATCTGAATTTTTTTGTTTTGATTTTTTTTGTTTGGTACAGAATCTCAATTTCTAGCCATGTGTGATTATAATGTAAGAAAGACCTGTTCTTCTCATGAATAATAATTTAGAATCACCTTAATATCCAGGTGTGCCTTTTTCTGGCCAAAAAAGGGAAACTTGGGAGGGCTAAATTGCTGGGGTTTAGGGTGGGGAGGTTTAGGCATGAAATAACCCACATGTTAGTATTTACTGAGTCTTTGCTGTTCTCAGCACTTCTCATTCTGATCAATGATATCAAGATGATTTCACTCTAGTTTCCAGTCCCTGGCACTACTCCTGGACATCTCACTGGCATGGACAGTTTGTGTGTGGTCCCTGAGGTGGGCAGGGACCAAGGTACCAGAGGCTGCAGCACAAGGTCTTAACCCTCTTCCTGGGCTACAGAGAAAAGCAAGATCACTTGGCACAAGGACCAAGAAGCCTTCCTGAGCTAGGAGCAGGAAAAAGGACTTCCTGAGCTAGGAGTGCCTCAGGACACAAGGACACAAGTGGCTGCCTACCCCACAGTTTATTTATTATTATTATTATTTTTAGAGACAGGGTCTTGCCATCTTGCCCAGTATAGTCTCAAACTCCTGAGCTCAAGTGATGCTCTCTCCCAAAGTGCTGGGAGTACAGGTGTGAGCTACTGTGCCCAGTCCCCACATTGTTTTAAAGGACCCTAGGCCAGGTGCTGTGCATGTTAGTATTTACTGAGTCTTTGCTCTTTTCTCCATTTTATTAAGATAGGGATGTGGAAGAAATGCTTTAGGAATAATCTTATGGGTTTTTTTGTTTTTTTTTTTTTAATCTGTAAATTTTCCCAAGGGAACAAGAGTTACTTCATATTGAGCTAAATAGCAGTAAGCTTTCCAAAGACCTTCTTTTCTGTTGTGCTTTCATATACTGTCCTCTTTTTTTTTTAGGCCTTTGAACTGGCCACAGGTGACTATTTGTTTGAACCTCATTCAGGGGAAGAGTACACTCGAGATGAAGGTGAGAACCCTTAACCATGGATGTGTGTGTGTGGCATTTACACTTTCCACATTTAGCTAACATCATTTGTTAGTACTGAAGAGCCTTAGTCTTGTTAGTGTGCAAAGCATATGTAAATCCCAGAAAAGTTAGAAATATAAAAGACATTTTATAGTCGGTTTTTAGATATTTTCTGAAAAATACTAAGCTCTGTCAGAGTCAAAAGGCCACAGTTAACCTAAAACTTCTGTGTGCTGGACAATTTTTTTCTTCAACATCTAGTTATCTTCCTTTCTATATATATCAGTGGTTCATGCTTTACCCAGTTTGAGTTCACCTGTTCATCAACCTGTTGCTCAATTATGCCTCTAAATTTATTTAGAGGTCAGTAACTTTAATATACACACACTACTTAAATGCAGAGACTATATCCTATTTCTATAAATTCTGCCAACATTTAGCATTCTTTTTTCCCTTTTCTGAATATAAAACTGTAATTTTTTCTTTTTTGGAATTCCATTTTAAAACAAAATAGAACGGATTTACATGTTGTGGTAGCCAATGGGAAAAGCTTAAGCTGCCAGTTACTTTGTCTGAGAGACTGTGGAAGCAGACAACTGTATGTGTCTGATTTTTCTATTATGGCATCCAGATAACTAAATGGGTTAATAATTTGAGTGAACAAACAAAATGGTTTTGTTGTTGTTGTTGTTGTTGTTGTTTTGAGACGAAGTCTCACTCTGTCGCCAGGCTGGAGTGCAGTGGTTCAAGCGATTCTCGTGCCTTGGCCTCCCGAGTAGCTGGGACTGCAGGCGTGCACCACCACACCCAGCTAATTTTTGTATTTTTAGTAGAGACAGGGTTTCACCGTGTTGGCCAGGATGGTCTCTGTCTCTTGACCTCGTGGTCCACCCCTTTCAGCCTCCCAAAGTGCTGGGATTACAGGCATGAGCCACCGCGCCCAGCCAAGAAAATGTTTTATACAGTTGAGGCAGCTTATGTTTTATTTGTAGGATTAATGAGGATTATTTTGAGAGATCACTACAGCATCTGCCCTCCCAATGTAGAGAACATGTTCTTTTTGCACTTTCCTTGAGTCTTTGGGAACACATATTTCATGCTCTATGGAACCAGGAGTGCTCTTTGTTTCTCAAAATGTGGTCTTCTGGGATATTAATAGGTAGTGTTAGTAGGACCTGCTAATATCCCTAATGAATACCATTTGGAAAATGCTATCTATCTAATTCCCATGAATGCCTATTTAAGTGAATACATATTTTGTATGTATAAGCCCCATGTTAGAGGATACTATAATTACTACTTGATTTTACCCATTCTCTGCTTGCTCTTTTTCTGGGTTATAGGTTTGGGGTTATAGGCTTACAGTGTTTGGGGTTATAGGCCTGGAAACTACCTACTATATTTGTTGGGAGGGTGATTAATTTTTTTTTACTTCCCTAGATTCTCCATAAGTGTTAGTGTGTGGTACAGAACACGTATAGTGGCTAGAATTATATCGAGTAGTAGTATGCTACCAAACCTGAAAATTTTAATATATATGCAGAGTCCCAAATAAGGGGACAAGGAAAACCATCTTCCCTAGATATTTAAATTCTAATTTATTCGATCCTATACCAGTTAGTACTAATAGTCCTTAGGTCAAGCATCAACCCTACCTGTGCTGTTCTACTGTAGTTTGGCCTATAAGAGCAGGAACAAGCAAACCCTTACCCCTGACTAGTGTGTGCATAGTTTGTTACGAGTTATGGTAGGACAGGAGCCTAAGTACCATGTCCTCTACTCTGGCTTTCCACAACCCTAACTCATGGGATAATACTTAATAATTTTGTCTGTCAAGTATATCAATCCTCATAAGCCAAAGATAGGTTGCAGGAATTAATGTAAAGTAACAACTTCAAGGGAATTCCTTGGTATAGGAAAAATATTTAAAGAACCGATATTTTACTTGGAAGTTTACTTAAGTTTCTAAGAACTTTAAGAAGCTCTCTTAGAAACTGTAGTCTAAGTTTTTCCTTGGTATTCTCATTTTGGTTATTGTTAATGGTAAAAACACATTTGCAGGTCCTGCCAAAAACCAGCAGAAAAATTCTTGGCATGCAGGTACTTGTTACCAAACCATAAATTCAGTCAAAACTCCTCAAAGGTTGTAGGGAAGTCATAAATGTGAAGTCTTCTTTAAATGACACCTATTCCTTTACATGAGAAAGATATAACCTGAAACCTTCACAAATTCCCAGATAATATGAATGTCTCTAGCATGTTATTTCCCCTGTAAGATACATAACTGGAAGTTTAACCCTTAATGATTCTGTAACTACAGGATAAAAGTATTTTGTAAAGCTTTTTTTTCTGGCCAGGAGCCATCATTTTAAAAAAAAAAAAAAAAAAAAAAACTTTTATATTCTGCCTGGGTGTTCACACCTGTAATCCCAGCACTTTGGGAGGCTGAGGTGGATGGATCACTTGAACCCAGGAGTTTGAGACCAGCCTGGGCAACATGGCAAAACCCCACCCATCTCTACAAAACATACAGGCCAGGCACAGTGGCTCACACCTCTAATCCCAGCATTTTGGGAGGCCAAGGCAGGCAGATCACTTGAAGTCAGGAGTTCAAGACCAGCCTGGCCAACATGTGAAACCCTGTCTCTACTACAAATACAAAAATTAGCTGGACGTGGTGGTGTGCACCTGTAATCCCAGCTACTCAGGAGGCTGAGACACAAGAATCACTGGAACCCAGGAGGTGGAGGTTGCAGTGAGCCGAGATCATACCATTGCACTCCAGCCTGGGCGACAGAGCAAGACTCTATCTCAAAAAAAAAAAAAAAAAGGTTTTATATTCTTAATTTCTGTCACCTGCAGAGGGAAAAAAAAAAAGACAGTAGATCTGCCTGAGGTGTGTGTACTGGTTGTTCCCAGACTCACCTCCTGGTTAAGAGGCTGCATGCCTCCCTGGTGGCGCTCATGATCCATATTCATACTGTGACGATTACAGATCATCAAGTAGCTATACTTTAAATGTTTGTGCTAATCTTTACTTTTAAAAAATGATTTTAGGAAAAAAAGCTTTAGACAAGACATAAGATAATTGGTTTTCATTTGAGTTTTAGCTCATATTAGCCCTGAAGTTTCAAGTTAGGCCATTTGTGCTTTTTGAGGTTCTGTTTTCTCATCTTTAAAATGGGGTATCGGCTGGGCGCGGTGGCTCAAGCCTGTAATCCCAGCACTTTGGGAGGCCGAGACGGGCGGATCATGAGGTCAGGAGATCGAGACCATCCTGGCTAA
>NW_012115599.1:11490070-11500911 GCF_000951035.1 Colobus angolensis palliatus
CTTCGGGAGGCCAAGGCAAGAGTATTGCTTGAGCCCAGGAGTTTGAGACCAGCTTGGCAGTATGCCAAGACCTCATCTCTCCAAAAAATGTTTTAAGTCAGCAGGTGTGGTGGCACATGCCTGAAGTCCCAGCCACTGGGGAGGCTGAGACAGAACGATCACAAATAATAGTTCCAGAATGTCTAACACGTATTTGGACAGTTTTTTAAATCTTATCTAAAGAACCTACCTGAACCTAGATACATAGACAAAAGAGAAGTAAAGATGAAGATAAGCCTCCAAAATCCAGAATGGTACTTGCCCGACACTATCGGGTGACCAATCACCAGAAATAATTCTTGGCCTTCCCAGTCAGTCTTCCCTTCATTATCCTTGGTCTTATTTGTAGTTACTTTTAAACAGCTAGTCCTCGAAAAAGCTAATCATAGAAAAACCTCTTTTACAGCTTGTCCTTGATCTGTTCTTCTTACCCTTCTATTTTAGACCACATTGTGCACATTATAGAGCTGATAGGCAGAATTCCAAGACGCTTTGCCCTCAGTGGGAAATATTCACAAGACTTCTTCAATCACAGAGGTAGTATTGTTACATGAGTTTTAATCTAGGACCCAGGGGATACTTCAGGAAGCAGAGCATTCACACCAAGATTGTTTTTAGTTATCACTGAATCCACAAAAATTTGACTTTGTGAATTCTCCATTAGATGGATAGAGTCTTCCTCTTCCCATTTAGGATAGCAAGCAAGCCTGATATGCTTTACAAAGAGGTATGCATGCTACTCTTTCTGCTATTTTCTAGAGCTGTGTTTGTTACTCTTGTTACGTATCTTTTTTTTCCCCCTTGAAATGTTTGAAATATACAGATCACATTGCATTGATCATAGAACTTCTGGGGAAGGTGCCTCGCAAGCTCATTGTGGCAGGAAAATACTCCAAGGAATTTTTCACCAAAAAAGGTAAAGTAAATGTGTTCCCAGACATTAAGGAGGCAGAAGTGTTTTAAGAGGTAAGCACATATTCCCAATATCCTACAGAATGATGGGCCTACCCTGAATGCTAACCTGTGACTTAGCAAAGAGGTAAAAAAGTGGTCAAGAGCAGAGACTGAGCCAGGCGCGGTGGCTCATACCTGTAATCCCAGCACTTTGGGAGACCGAGGCAGGCAAATCACAATGTCAGGAGTTTGAGAACAGCCTAGCCAACATGGTGAAACCCCATCTCTACTAAAATACAAAAAATTAGCTGGGAATAGTGGCGGGCGCCTGTAATCCCAGCTACGTAGGAGGCTAAGACAGGAGAATCCGCTTGAACCCGGGAGGCAGAGGTTACAGTGAGCCGAGATTGCACCATTGCACTGTAGCCTGGGCAACAAGAGCGAAACTCCATCTCAAAAAAAAAAAAAAAAAAAAGCAGAGACTGGAGCCAGGCATGGTGGCCCACGCCTGTAATCCCAACACTTTGGGAATCCAAGGCAGGACGATCACTTGAGTCTAGGAGTTCGAGACCAACCTGGGAAACATAGGAAAACCCCACCTCTACAAAAGTTTTTTTAATTAACTGAGCATGGTGGTACACACCTATGGTCCCACCTACTCCGAAGGCTGGGGTGGAAGGATCACTTGAGCCTGGGAGGTCAAGGCTGCAGTGAGCCATGATTGCCACTGCACTCCAGCATGGGCAACCAGAGCAAGATCCTGTCTCGGGGTAAAGAAAGAGCAGAGACTGGAGCCAGACTGTCAAATCCTGGCTACTCCACTAGCCATGTGACCTTTGCCAGGATCTAACTGTGCCTCAGTTTGCTGATTTCTTAATGGAGATAATAATGTATACTTCTTACTAAGTTAGTTAATATGTATAGTGCCTGCATGCAGTTGGTTGATTACTTCTATAGCACTTCTGAAAAATGGACAAATTTTTTGCTGGCGTTTGGTCTAAGAACTGCCTCTACCGAAGGGCAGGTCATTTAAGCTTCTTACGTAAGGGCAGGGACTGCATCTCACTCATCTTTGTATCCAGTGACACCTATAACACAGTCACTCGAAGTACATTAGTCATACAAACTAACTTTACACTTTTTAGTTTTATGTATTTGTTGTTATTAACAAAAAAAAAAATTCCAATTTTTGACTTGATAATGTATTTCTTAAGCATTGCAAAAAAAAAAAAAAAAACCCTGAAATGTGAAAACCTGACCTAGAAGCATCTAGGAAACAGTCTGGTTTTTTTACCCCCATTGTGCCATGGTTCCCTTTTTCCTCACAGCTTCTACAGAAGTGCTGAGAAAAATGACTTTTCTTAATCCTTGACAGGAGCCATCCTCAGAAACATTACCCTTTCTTAAACCTCTTTTAGGTGGGAAAATTTTTAAATGTTTCATGAGTTCCTCCTTATGTACAGTCAGATTAAGGCATGTGTGTTTACCAGGTACGTAATCAAATAGGCACTCACTGCTCACAAAAGAGACTTAAAATTTTTATTTTTTAAAAAATATTACTGTTATTATTATTGAGACAGGGTGTCACTCTGTCACCCAGGCTGGAGTACAGTGGTGCAATCTTGGCTCACTGCAACCTCCACCTCCCAGGTTCAAATGATCCTCCTGCCTCAGCCTCCCAAGTAGCTAGGACCACAGGCACGTGCCACCATACACAGCTAATTTTTTTGTATTTTTGGTAGAGGCAGGGTTTCACTATGTTGCCCAACTGGTCTTGAACTCCTGAGCTCAAGTGATCCACCAACTCAGCCTCCCAAAGTGCTGGAATTACAGGCATGAGCCGCTATGCCTGGCCTACTTAAAATTTTAAAGCAGCATTTGCCTTAGCTACTATCTTTTAAAAATTTTTCACTTCAAAGAAGCAATTAGGTTGATACTCCAGTATAGTATAGAGCAGCGGTCCCCAATCTTTTTGGCACCAGGGACTGGTTTTGTGGAAGACAATTTTTCCATGGACAGTGGGGGGTGGGGGGTAGGGGGGTGTTTTGGAGATAAAACTGTGTCACCTCAGATTGTCAGGCATTAGGTTCTTTTATGGCGCATGCAACCTAGATCCCTACTGCAGTTAACAGTAGGATTCACACTCCTATGAGAATCTGATGCAGCCACTGATCTGACAGGAGGCAGAGCTTAGGCAGTAATGCTTGCTGGCCCACCACTGACCTGCTGCTGTGCAGACCTGACAGACCACAGACTGGTACCGCAGAGGGTATTGGTATAGAATTGGGGACCCCTGGTATAGAATAGATGAAGCTGTTGTATCTGAAAGCTGTGTAGGATTTGGGGTTTTTTTTGTTGCTTTTATCCATGCTTGACATGATGTTTTCATTTTAAATTACTGCCTCACTGTGAAGCAACATATACTAAACTATTGAGCACATACACAAAAAAGAGTATAAGCAAATTGTTCTTGGTATGTGGTGCTAGAGTGCCTCTGCACACCATATGAGACCATGTTGAAGACAGGCATTTCATGTTTATTTTAGTAGTAAATACCTATCCTGATTGTCATACCCAGTTTGACTGGGACCCAAAAAATCCTAGAATAGGGGAAAAAATAAATTACCTTAAATTTTTAGAGCCTTATGAAAAATAGAGGCACTTCTTTCTGAGGCATATGCCAGAAAAAAAATGCTTTGTGAATGCAGGATTAGATTCTGATTGCAAAATCTGATTCCTCATAGACTACGTGGATTAGTTCCACAAGAGGACCTTGTCATTTGTCTGTGTTGATCAGTGACTTTTTCTATACTGTCTTCACTGCAGGTGACCTTAAACATATCACGAAGCTGAAACCTTGGGGCCTTTTTGAGGTTCTAGTGGAGAAGTATGAGTGGTCTCAGGAAGAGGCAGCTGGCTTCACAGATTTCTTACTGCCCATGTTGGAGCTGATCCCCGAGAAGAGAGCCACTGCCGCTGAGTGTCTTCGGCACCCTTGGCTTAACTCCTAAGCCCCTGCCCACCACCACAGCAGAGATCACATTGACCCTCCGCCCTTCCCCTCCAAGCATTTTCCTCTTCCCTTTTCAGGGTGAAGCTCTTCCTTCAAGAGTTTCTAGATCTTGTTTTTTTTTAATCCAACATGTTCATTTGGGTTTGCTTACTTGACCCTGTGGAGATCCCCACAGCCATTGGGCATCCTAGGTGAATTTGGCCTTGGTTGGGCTCTGCCAAAGACTGATGGACTAAAATGTGAAACAGCCTCTTGTCCTGTACCTTTCCTTCCCATTAGGACATCCTTTAAATTATAAGCATCCTTTTTGAAAGAGCTATGAAGGTGTATGAGCCCATCCTTTTATTCATTGACTCTAAGAGTCAAAATTTTCTAGTGCATATCCTATTGCCAGCATAAGGATGGGGAGGGGAAAGGGTGTTAATTCTATGTACAGCAGAGACATTAAACTTGCTGTGTCCAGGCTGCATCATCTTCCTGGACTGTTTCTGTTGTTCTCTATGTTCACATTTTTTCCTGCAACTTTTAAGCTACTGTCTTTTAATTAGCTGTATGAACACCAAATTTGGGTACCATTTTATCACTGTTCAAAGCACTGTCGAATTCCTTTCATCCTTTAATAGTTAAGATCTTTGAATCTTCAGTCTGATTTTTAATGTAAGCAAAAACAGAACCATTGAATAGTAATTTCTTGGGAACCTCAGGTGTTCTATAAACAGTCCTTTCCTATATGTCTTCTGTTACCCTAAGACCAGAGTTATTTTGGTTGGCTGTTTTGTTTTGTTTTGTGTTTTTGTATCCTTGGCTGGCACTTTACTCATTGCACTTGAGTTTATTGCCCCATAACTAAAGGATCAGGATGACGATAGAACAGAGATCTGGGTTTCAGAGCTTTCCTACTTAAGAGAAGTAGATCTTGAGATTCTGATTCTTTTCCAGACAGTCCCCTGCTTTCATGTACAGCTTTTTCTTTACCTTGCCCAAAACTCTGGCCTTGAAGCAGTTTTCCTCTATGGCTTTGTCTTTCTCATTTTCTCAGAGGCTCGAGTCTTTAATATAACCCCAAATGAAAGAACCAAGGGGAGGGGTGGGATGGCACTTTTTTTTGTTGGTCTTGTTTTGTTTTGTTTTGTTTTTTGGTTGGTTGGTTGTTTTTTAAGATTAGCCATTCTCTGCTGCTATTTCCCTACATAATGTCAGTTTTTAACCATAATTTTGACATGATTGAGATGTACTTGAGGCTTTTTTGTTTTAATTGAGAAAAGACTGCCATTTTTTTTTTAGGATGAGCCTCTCGTAGACTTGACCTAGATATTACATATTCCTCCAGTAATATTGAAGAGCAAAAGAGGGGCAGGACTGGGGTCACAGCCGCTTCTTCATCATGGACCAAGTGGGCCTTGGGGATTACAGCATTTTCGAAGTGGCTATAGGACTCGAATTTACAGAAAGCCACAGAGGTGCAACTTGAGGCTCTACTGCTAGCAAGCCACCAGTGAGGCTGTTGGGTAACCACCTTTCTATACGGGAGATTGGAATCTATTTTGTCATTTATCCACCAACAGTGACAAAAGTGGTGCCGTTATGCAATCCATTTAATTCATAAACATATTACTCTGAGTAACTGGCCAGCCATTCATCGGATCCTTCATTGGGTACTCCTGAAATCAGACATGTTCCTGTAGAAAGAATTTTAAGTTAGGCTTTCTATGCACCTATCAAGAATCAAGAGAATAGATTGTATCAAACAACGGCAGGGAAATCCTTCAGCAATTCTAATCCACTTTGGGTTTTCAGCTGTTTTTACATCTAAAGCAATAGACTAGAACTGAATTATCTTCTACACTGTAAAATCACGATTGTGGAATTACAGGAATTCTGGTGATATTAAGGTGACATAAAACACGCAAAAGGCTCTATTTTAACAGTTGATGTGACGGTAAATTTTAATAGAGAGAACCTGTAACTTCATTTTGGAAGTGCTCCTCCACCAAATAAGGGCTTTCCCCGCTATTTAAGGAGCCAGATGGATTGAAAGATGTGGAAATAGGCAGCTGTAGAACTTGATCTTCCAAGTACCCCATGTACCTTTATTGAGCTTAATTATAATACTGTCAAATTGCCACGATCTCACTAAAGGATTTCTATTTGCTGTCAGTTAAAAATAAAGCCCTAAATACATTTTTATTCTTTCTACTGAGTGCATTGTCTGTTTTCTTTGTAAATGCCATACAATAAACAAATTATTTAATAACCAACATGTTTCCAAAAATCTGTATTCATTTGTTGTCGAAATTGCTCTGCCCTGAGTAGTTGGAGGAAAAGATCGGTTGAGTATGCTTTTTTAATTTAAATATGGAATGAAACAGTACAGATTGCACACTTGCCATTTTGTGGGGTTCATAGCTTTGCTTCTGCTTTAAATTGGGAGTGGGATAGAATTAACAGCCAAATTAACATTTGTGGAATACTATTTTTCAGCCTTTTTTTTTTTAATTGTTTTTCCCTACGTCCAATAGATAGCACTTTCTTTCAGAAGATTTGCCAGGGGGTTGTTGTTTTTCTCAAATTATAAATGCACAGTATGTGCAAAATCCAGAAGGCTTAGAAATATAAGCTCTTACTAAGGCAATGGCATGATGTGTTACACAGGCTTTCATACACTTGTCTCTTCATTTCTTGGATAGATTCTTGAACTGTCTGAGTCAGAGAACACATTTTTGAGGCTTTTAATAAATACTGCTACCGGGCATGGTGGCTCACGCCTGTAATCTCAGCACTTTGGGAGGCCGAGGCGGGTGGATCACAAGATAAAGAGATCGAGACCATCCTGGCCAACATGGTGAAACCCCGTCTCTACAAAAAATACAAAAATTAACCGGGTGTGGTGGCGGGCACCTGTAGTCCCAGCTACTCAGGAGGCTGAGGCAGGAGAACCACTTGAACCTGGCAGGCAGAGGGTGCAGTGAGCCAAGATCATGCCACTGCATTCCAGCCTGGGCAACAGAGCAAGACTCTTGTCTCAATAAATAAATAAATACTGCCTAACTTACCCGGACAACTAGCATAATGGTTGGACCGTTTTTCTGTATACACCAGTGTATGAACAGGCCTCTTACAAATCACTAGTTTGTGCCCTGCCCCTTCCCCACAGGAATATCGTAATTTGCATGTTGGATTACTAGTGAGGTCATAAACTTGTTTTCATAGGTATTTGCATTTTTTGATTTTTTGTGTAAATTGTCCAGCTTTCTGTTGGAGTGCTTCTGTATTGGATGACCTGGTCAGGACTTGTTATACTAGAGAGAATTTATTTTTTGCTTCATACACTTGTCTAGTTTTTAATTTTCACTTTTATTTGTGGTAGTTTTTAGTGTTATTTGTCTTTTCCCACCTACACCTGAACTACATAAATTGTTCTAGTTAATTTGTTTTAATTGTGCAATACTTAGAACACAGTGTTTTCGTAGTGTTAAAATGTAACCTATTGGGATCTGTTAAACCAGTTTGTTCACCAGACTGACCAACCTAGGCAGGCCCTCCTACACCTTGTGTTAAATATATGGACCTAGAATTCCCAGTTTGGGAAACCTTAGTGCTGTTTTAGGAGAGTTTGTAGCTATCTCAAAAGAGCCAACAAACAGGTGGGTTTACAACCCCCTTTAATTCTGAATTTGCTCTGTGTGTCCACAGGGAAACTAGCTGCTGCAGAGCAGTCCAAGCTTATAAGTGGACTTTGTTACTGCCCATTCTTTTCTTTTGAAACCTGTACTCTTACCAGTTTAGCCTTATAAGGAAACTGCTTTGCCTTAGATTATTATATCACAGAAAATTGGTGATTTGCTGATAATAGAATCTGAACTTATATTTGCTTTAAAATAAGGCCTTATGGCCGGGTGCAGTGGCTCACACCTGCAATCCCCACACTTTGGGAGGCCAAAGCAGGAGGAACACTTGAACCTAAGTGTTCAAGATCAACCTGGGCAACATAGTGGGACCCTGTGTCTATAAAAAAATTCAAAATTAGCCAGATGTGTTGGCTGGCACCTGTAGTCCTAACTACTCAGGCTGAGGCAGGAGGATTGCTTGAGCCTAGGATTTCAAGGTTGCAGTGTGCTGTGATCACGCCACTGCATTCCAGCCTGGGCAACAGCATGAGACTTCATCTCTACAAAAAAAAAAAAAAAACAGTAAGACCTTCAGGCACCAGAGAAGTTTGAATAGTCAGTGCAATTTGGGAGTTAGCAAAGCATTGGTAGCATAAAGCTCTTAAAAAATCTTCAGAATATTAATACAGAAAAGTGACTAAACCTGAGGCCAACTGAGAAAGAAGTTTTTGTGTTGCTAAAGTTGGAGGTTTGGGAAGGTAGATGCCAATAAAATAAAAGTTGGAGTTTAAAAACTACATGTGTAGGCCAGGTGCAGTGGCTCATGCCTATAATCCCAGCACTTCGGGAGGCCAAGGCGGGCAAATCACCTGAGGTCAGCAGTTCGAGACCAGCCTCACCAACATGGAGAAGTTTCTACTAAAAAAAAAATGCAAAACATTAGCTGGACGTGGTGGTGCATGCCTGTAATGCCAGCTACCCAGGAGGCTGAGGCAGGAGAATCACTTGACCCCAGGAGGCAGAGGTTGTGGTGACCCAAGATGGTGCCATTGCACTCCAGCCTGGGCAACAAGAGCAAAACTTCATCTCAAAAAAATAAAAACTACATGTGTAATATGCATTTATCTTTAAGTCCTTGCAAAAATATTAATCTACACCAAGTTCTTATGATACAAGAGAAATATCCCAGTTTAAAGGCCAGGACACTTGAGATAAGTGTTTAGAAATTTAGGGCCGGGCGCGGTGTCTCACACCTGTAATCCCAGCACTTTGGGAGGCCAAGGCCGGTGGATCATTTGAGGTCAGGAGTTGGAGACCAGCCTGGCCAACATGTTGAAACCCCATCTCTACCAAAAATTTAAAAATTAGCCAGGCATGGTGCTGCACACCTGTAATCCCAGTTACTCAAGAGGCTGAGGCAGGAGAATTGCTTGAACCTGGGAGGCGGAGGTTGCAGTGAGTGGAGATTACGCCACTGCACTCCAGCCTGGGTGACAGAGCAAGACTCTGACCCCCAAAAAAAATTGCAACCAGGGAATTAAGCTAGTTTACTTCAGTACGTAGTTGTGTTTACAGGCTGCACCATTTCTTGTAAAGGGAGGAGACTTTCTAGTACGTATGATGTTCAATTTAATTTTATATCCTCCCAAGTTCACTTTTTTAAATAATAATACCTGCCTGTTGTCCTTAATTTAGATCTAGTTTTTGCCCATTTTAATACAATAACAAGTGTTGCCCTCCAAATGACAGAATGAGACTCTTTATTGAGGTGCATCAGCTGCCTGCCATTTGAGCTGTTCTTAATAGTTGTGCCACTAAGACGTGATTGTTTGCATTGGTTGCTTTGGATTCACTAGGTATAGAGGAGAGAGTGGTTGATGTTGGAAATAAATTTAGTAGACCTTAATTACAAATCCTTTGAAGATAGATGACAAAAGTGAGATGGGTTTTCAGGGTTGGAATCCTTAACCATTCATCTTCATCAACTTAATTTACAACAAAACCAAGATGTATCCATCAGCATATGAGGATACCAGAATCTAATTTCTGTCCTGATAAAGCATTCTGATGGCCAGGTGTGGTGGCTCAGGCCTGCAATCCTGGCACTATGGGAGACTGAGGCAGATGGATTGCTTGAGCTCAGGAGTTCAAGGCTAGCCTGGGCAACATGGCAAAACCCCTATCTACAAAACAGACAAACATTAGCCCGGTGTGGTGGTGCATACCTAGTCCCAGCTACTTGGGAGGCTGCGGCGGGAGGATGGCCTGAGCCTGGGAAGCCGAGGCTGCAGTGAGCTGTAATCACACCACTATATTCCAGCCTGGGCAACAGAGCAAGCAAAACCCTGTCTTTAAAAAACAAAAACAAAACAAAAAATTCTGATAAATGCCCATTTCCTTAGAAAATTTAATTGTGAAAACTTTTAAAAAGGCCCCTGTGATTCCCACCTGTTGGTATTCATATAATCTATTTGCCTTCAGTGTGGGCTGAACTTTCTTCTGTTAGAAGAGGGCAGAAGCAATGGGATATCACTTCTGAGACAGTTACAAATGGTCTGGCTTCTGCCTGTGCACACTACCTTCCTCTCCTTTCAAAACCTTGTTCTAGGAAACAAGCTGCCATATGAGTAACCCTAAGCAGAGGCTAACCACCAGCAAAGAACTGAGATCCTCCGTCCCAACAAACTGAAAAACAATCCTGCCAACCACCACTGAGCTTGGAAGTGGATCCAACACAATTGCAGCTTGTGAGAAATCTTGAGGCAAAAACACTTAGCTAAACCTTGTCAGGATTCCTAATCCACAGAAACTGAGATATGTATGTTGTTTTAAGCCACTGCATTCTGAAGTAATTTGTTAAGCATCTGTAGGTAACAGGATCATCAGGTCATGAACACTGAGGATATTCTTCAGGTTCACATTTCACCTATAAATGACTGGCCCTTCCTATTTCGACCATATCTACTCAGGGCTGTCAGTGAAGCTTGAGCACCATAACTGACTCTACAGAATAGCCCAAAGCAGAGAGAGGCAAGCCAGAAGTGAGAAAAGAATAAGGTTGGCCAGGCGCGGTGGCTTACACCTGTAATCCCAGCACTTTGGGAGGCCGAGGCGGGTGGTTCACGAAGTCAGGAGTTCAAGATCAGCCTGGCCAAGATGGTGAAACCCCGTCTGTACTAAAAATATTAAAAAATTAGCCAGGCGTGGTGGAACGCGCTTGTAATCCCAGCTACTCCGGAGGCTGAGGTAGAGAATTGCTTAAACCTGGAGGGGCAGAGGTTGCAGTG
>NW_012115599.1:11503755-11506812 GCF_000951035.1 Colobus angolensis palliatus
GGCTGAGACAGGAGAATTGCTTGAACCTGGGAAGCAGAGGTTGCAGTGAGCCGAGATCGTGCCATTGCACTCTAGCCTGGGCAACAAGAGTGAGACTTCATCTCAAAAAAAATAAAAATAAATTATATATATACATATACACAAATGTGATCATTCTCATAAACTAGCTGCCATGGAGCAAGTGACAAGATCAAATCCCATTATGGAAGTTCCCACCACCAATTACTGTGACAACACTGGGATACTCATTCCTAGTGACAGAGCAGGTTGTCACAGTGCATTGGCCAAACACACAACTGACAGCCAAAGACAGAAAAACTGTTTCTGTATCACTGATCGGTTGATCAAGCAACAAGATTCATCTGTTCAGCTCTTTACCCACACTTCACCTATGAGAGAACAGCACACCCAGGTAGTTTCTTTACTAACTAAATGGACAAGGACCAGAAAAAACACCTTTTCCTCAGAATCATTCACTGCAGACAATCAACAAAACCCTGTTTTTATGCACTACCCCCCAGGAAGGGGACAGCCTGGAGAATCCATTTTTGTCTTGGTTTTTGCTACAATGAACTATTACCTAAATTGAATTCCCCTTTGGAGGCCAACTGAAGATTCACCATTTAGTAGCTGGTCCTCTGTATCTGTGGGTTCCGCTCAGCAGAGTCAACCACAGATGTAAAATATTCAGGAAGAAAAGCCAGTAAAGGTTAATAATACAGGCCGGGCATGGTGGTTCACACCTGTAATCCCAGTACTTTGGGAGGCCGACGCAGGCAGATCAGTTCCAGATCAGCCTGGCCAACATGGTGAAACCCCGTCTCTACTAAAAATACAAAAATTAGCCAGGCGTGGTGGCACACGCCTGTAATCCCAGCTACTCAGGAGGCTGAGGCAAGAGAATTGCTTGAACCCGGGAGGCGGAGGTTGCAGTGAGCCGAGATCATGCCACTGCACTCCAGCCTGGCCAATAGGACGAGACTCCGTCTCAAAAAAAAAAAAATTAGCCAGGTATGGTGGCACATGCCTGTATTCCCAGCTATTCAGGAGGCTGTGACAGGAGACTCACTTGAACTTGGGAGGCAGAGGTTGCAGTGAGCTGAGATGGCGCCTTTACACCCCAGCCTCAGCAAGAGAGTGAGACTCTGTCTCAAAAATAAATAAATGACAATACAACAACCAATACAAATTAAAAGCCACACAGTACAAGTATTTACCTAGCATTTACATTGTATTAGGTACTATCAGTAATCCAGAGATGATTTAACGTATACAGGAGGATGTGCATAGGTTATATGCAAATGCTACGCCATTTTTAGCTGAGGACTTGGGCATCCATGTATTTTGGC
Source organism: Colobus angolensis palliatus (assembly GCF_000951035.1). Lineage (NCBI taxonomy): Eukaryota > Metazoa > Chordata > Mammalia > Primates > Cercopithecidae > Colobus > Colobus angolensis. The sequence continues at coordinate 11,505,105 of NW_012115599.1, forward strand.
ATCTGCAGGGGATCCTGGAACCAATCCCCCTATAGAAGACGATATGCCAAATTCCAAAGTTTTTGAAAAAAAAAGCAATCTATTCCTATAACAAATTACTTGAACATAAGTAACACATTTCTGAAGCTGGTAGCCAGTTCTGGTTGAGTCAGTGTGGGCAGCACAGGGAAATGTGATATTTGGTTCCTGGGAGGAAAAATGTCAAATTAGTCTCCAGAGATTTTAGATCCTATCACCCACTCTAAATAAAACTTCCTGGTGGATGTTAAAGGATTCAGGTTCTGATGGCCCCTCCATTCCTTACCCCCCTCTGAGCAGCAATAAGAAAACAAAATATGAGAAGGGAGAAGCAAAAGAGCCCCTACACCTCACCCTAAAATGACCCAGCACATGTCCAGCCACCTCTTCAGTAGCCCTCTTAGAGCTGGTTGGGCATTTGTGTGTGTGTGTGTGCGTGTGTGTGTGTGCTATCAGACACAGACCTGGAAGGGAAGGCCCCTAGAGATGGACCCATTTAGCCCTCTCGCTTTACAGAGGAGAGGCCTCAAGAAGGTGAAGCGATTTGCTGCTGTGCGGAACTAAGAGGACTTGGATCTCATCCCCAGCAAGTGAGCACTCCCCCCACCGCTCAGCCTCTGAATATCTTTGAAGTGGGTAATTGCAGTTCTGCTTCCCTGGAAAGAGTACAGTAGGAGGTCTTGTCTCAAGAGACTGTCCAGTTTTAGTGTTATAATAAAAGGCTTAAGGCGTCAGGCCTATAGCAGCCAGGAACAAGGAAACTTGGAAGAACAAGTTCTTATCTCTGAAGAATTTGATTCCCTAGTTTTCCATTGTCTGGGAAATAGATGACCAGTGGTATAAGAAAAGAACAAAAGATTGCAACAGTTTAAAATTAGACATTTTAAAAACCAATATAGGCTGGGTGAGGTGACTCATGCCTGTAATCCCAGCACTTTGGGAGGCCAAGCCGGGTAGATCACTTGAGGTCAGGAGTTCAAGGCCAGCCTGGCCAACATGGTGAACCCCTGTCTCTCTTAAAAATACAAAAAATTAGCCAGGCATGGTGGCACGTGACTGTAGTCACAGCTACTTGGGAGGCTGAGGCAGGCTGGGCGACAGAACAAGACCCTGTCTCAAAAAACAAAAAAAAAATTGTGGCACACCAGTGCTGTGGAGTTTCTGGCTTTGAAAAACCTAAATTAAAAACATAGCAAAAACATATAAAAAGGAGCCAGGCACGGTGGCTCACTCCTGTAATCCCAGCACTTTGGGAGGCTGAGGCGGGCAGATCACCTGAGGTGGGGAGTTTGAGACCAGCCTGACCAACATGGAGAAACCCCATCTCTACTAAAAATACCAAATTCGCCGGGTGTGGTGGTGCACACCTGTAATCCCAGCTACTTGGGAGACTGAGGCAGGACAACTGCTTGAACCTGGGAGGCGGAGGTTGCTATGAGCCAAGATCATGCCATTGCACTCCAGCCTGGACAACAAGAGTGAAACTCCGTGTCAAAAAAAAAAAAAAATCCACAAAACACACACACACACACGCACACACCAAGATTATGCTCTAATGCTTTTTTATTCAAAGTGTGATTCCTGTTTGAGCAGCCTGTCACCCAAAAACTGGTTAGAAATGCAAGATCTATGGCCCCAGACCCACCCAACCAACTGAATCAGAATCTGCAATTTTTTTTTTTTTTTTTTT
>NW_012115599.1:11506862-11510342 GCF_000951035.1 Colobus angolensis palliatus
GCCAGGATGGTCTCGATCTCCTGACCTCGTGATCCACCCGTCTCGGCCTCCCAAAGTGCTGAGATTACAGGCTTGAGCCACCACGCCCAGCCTCATCACTAATTTTAAAACATTTTCATCACCCCAAAAAGAACCCTGTGCCCATTAGCAGTCACTCTTGTTTCCCCTCCTTCCTAGCCACCTCCTAATCTGCTTTCTGTCTCTATGGATTTGCCTATTTTGAATATTTTATATAAATTGAATCACATATATACAAATGGAAGCAAGTCTTTTGTGTCTGGTTCCTTTCATTTAACATGTTTTCAAGGTTCGTCCACATGGTAGCAATTCTTACTACTTCATCCCTTTTTATGGCTGGATAATATTTCATTGCATGGATATACACATTTTGTTTATCTGTTCATCAGGAGATGGACATATGGGTTGTTTCCATTTTTTGGCAATTATGCTGCTATGAACATTTGTGTATAAGTTTTTGTGTGAACATTTGTTTTTAATTTTCTTGTGTATGTACCCAATAGTGGAATTACTGGGTCATATGGTAACTCTATGATTAACCATTTGAGGAATTGCCAGGCTGCTTTCTGCAGCAGTTGTAACATTTTAGATCTGCATTAGCAGTGAATGAGGGTTCTAATTTCTCCACTTGCTCACCAACACTTGTTATTATTCACATTTTTTATTATAATCATCTTAGTAGGTGTGAAATTGTATCTCAATATGGATTTGATTGGCATTTTTCTAATGACTAATGATGTTGAGCATCTTTTGGTGTGCTAATTGGCCATCTGTATATCTTCTTTGGAGAAATGTCTATTCAAGTCCCTTGCCCTTTTTTTTTTTTTTTTAAGACAGAGTCTCACTCTGTCACCCAGGTTGGAGTGCAGTGGTGCGATCTCGGCTCACTGCAACTTCCAACTACCACCTCCCAGGTTCAAGTGATTCTCCTCCCTCAGCCTCCCGAGTAGCTGGGATTACAGGTGCACGCCACCACACCCAGCTAATTTTTGTATTTTTGGTAGAGACAGGGTTTCCCGATGTTGGCCAGGCTGGTCTCCAACTCCTGACCTCAGGTGATCCGCCTGCCTCAGTCTCCCAAAGTGCTGGGATTATAGGCGTGAGCCACTGCACCCAGCAGAATCTGCATTTTAACAAGATCCCCAGATGACTGTATGCACACTGAAGTTTGAGAATCATGCTCTAATAAGTGCGGGAGGTGAAGGTGACAATTTTATGTATGATTATTTTTAAAATATATATGGTCAAGAATTGGAAGGTACTTGACAAAAATAAAAACAGCTTAAATGGAGGTAAACCCTCTTTCCCACACAAAGTGCCTGGCCAGCTGTAGGTCCTCAAGGCAGCTGTTAGGGAGGCAACACTGCTGTGAGGGCTTCTTTTCCTTTTTTAAAATGCATTCCTGAATGTTCTTGTTAAATCACATTTAACAAATGTTTGGAAATTCAAAAGATAAATGAACATGTTGCGCTTCTTTTTAAACCAGACATTAAAACTGGTTAACTTACTGTTTTCCTTTTTGCCTCAGCTATCAGGAATCAGAGTTAAATTTAATACTCAAGACAGTAATACTATTAGCCTAGCTTTTTTGAATATTTTTCTCTCTACGACTTTTATTTTCTATTTTATTAGGTTTTCTAGTATGTTTCTTACAAATCACTTAAAAATTCTTTTTGAAAATAAGGGTCCAAATTACAATTATGACTTCTAAAAACAGCCTGTTCTTGTGTGCCAGGCTCCACAAAACATAAATTTGTGAAACTAACTACCTGCCTGTTTTAAATTATTTCTTATTTCCCTGATCTTTTTTCACCTCTCAAGCTACAAGTAAGGCCAGACGCGGTGGCTCATGCCTGTAATCCCAGCACTTTGGGAGGTGGAGGTGGACAGATCACCTGAGGTCAGGAGTTCGAGACCAGCCTGGCTAACATGGTGAAACTCCGTTTCTACTAAAAGTACAAAAAATTAGCCAGGCATGGGGGCATGCACCTGTAATACCAGCTACTCAGGAGGCTGAGGCAGGAGAATGGCTTGAACCTGGGAGGTGGAGGTTGCAGTGAGCCAAGATCACGCCATTGCACTCCAGCTTGGGCAACAAGAGCAAAACTCCATCTCAAAAAAAAAGACACAAGTAAAACTAAAGGTTTCCTGTTTGCTCCACAGTGAAGGTCTCAGAGGACAAATAGCTCCTGCCCCAGTGGGGTGTTGTTTCTCTCTACCCAGGCAGCATCACAGCCTTACAGCCCAGTCCCTAGTGTCACGCTGCCTGAGGATTCAGTAAGGAAGCAGAGAACCCCAGCCCTTCTAAGGACATGCAGACCACCCTCCCATAGAATTACTCACCGACCCTTCAGCTGCTTCACACCTCCTCTGTAATGAAGGAGAGAACAGTATATGTTACTACCAAGCCTTGTTTTCAGGATAATTTCCTGCACACTACTCCATCTCCAAACTCCATCAGATTCCTCTTACTCACTCTCAAGAAAGCTTGCACTTTTTTGTTCATATCATTTATCAGCTTGTAACTATATTGCATGATTTTCTCCCTTACCAGACCATAAGCTCCAATTGAGATTGCCCTTAACCACTGTACTTCCAGTGCCTAAAGGCATTGTTCAGCAACTGGGGCACATTAGCTGTTATCAGTTGGGCAGATGGGTGATGTAGAAAACGAATATGGCCCGATGCATTGGCTCACACCTGTAATCCCAGCACTTTGGGAGGCTGAGGAGGGTGGATCACTTGAGGCCAGGAGTTTGAGACCAGCCTGGCCAACATGGTGAAACCCCATCTCTACTAAAAATACAAAAAATTAGCCAGGCATAGTGGCAAGTGCCTATAATCCCAGCTACTTGGAAGGCTGAGGCAGGAGAATCGCTTGAACCCAAGAGGCGGAGGTTGCAGTGACCCCAGATCATGCCACTGCACCCCAGCCTGGGTGATGACAGAGCAAGACTTTATCTCAAAGGAAAAAAAAAAATGTGAAAATACTGGAAAGACAGAAAGGAGAGAGAACTATCAGACTTGCTACTGTGGCATCAAAAAAATAAATAAATAAGGGAGAACTAATTTATTAATCGCTTGCAATGTGCAGGCATTGTTAGTGCTTTATATGTGCTATGGGATCCTCAGCACAATCCCTTTTTTTTTTAATTAATATAATTCACTAACAAGCTGGGTGCAGTGGCTCACGCCTGTAATCCCAACCCTTTGGGAGGCCAAGGTGGGCACCAGGAGTTTGAGACCAGCCTGGGCAACATGGTGGAACCCCATCTCTACAAAATTTTTTTTTTAGAAAAAGCCAAATGTGGTGGTATGGGCCTGTAGTCCTAGCTATTCGGGAGGCTAAGATGGGAGGATCACTTGAGCCCAGGAGGTGAAGGCTGCAGTGAGCTGCAGTGAGCTGAGATCGTGCCACTGCACTCCAGCCTGGGTGACAGGGCCAGAATCTGTCTCAGAAAA
>NW_012115599.1:11516137-11518235 GCF_000951035.1 Colobus angolensis palliatus
TCTTGACCTCATGATCTGCCCACTTCGGCCTCCCAAAGTGCTGGGATTATAAGCATGAGCCACCGCATTTGGCCTGTTTACATCTTTAACCACATAACAGGTGGGTTATCCTTGTCCCACTCCCAAAGAAGGATGAAATGTTTCCTATCACTTCTTTATGGAGAAGTGGGCCCCAGTCTTGGCCAGAGAGGACCTGAGTTCTGGGCTCTTCTTTGCCACTGCCTTTCTGGGAACTTCTGAGTGACTCTCCCTTTTGGGCTTAAAGTTTCTCATGTGGGAAGAGTCCTTGGTTATAGTGGACAGAGGAGTTTGGCTGCTTCTTCTAGTCCAAGGGCTAATGTGAAGACAGCTATGGGGAAAAGAGACTGGAGAGATCCCTGAGATGTAACAGGTCCCCAGTGATGGCCACCTGCTGAGACCAGGCATTTGGGGATTCACAGGGGTGCAGACAGTCCTTGCCTTTGACTCGGGGAAGAAATTAATGCTCTGAAAAAGTTAGCCTCTCAAAACGGGCAGGGGAAGAGACCAATAAGAAACAGAAGTGAAAAGCACCCTAGGAAGAAGGGAGGTAATGGGAAGCAGTCAGGGAGGGCTTCCTGGAGGGTCTGCTTGGGCCTCGAGGATCAGCTACAGCTAACTTTTATGACTGACAGGTAGGATTTTGATGGGAGGGAATTGAAACAGGATGAACATTACGAGAATCCCAAGGCTGCTGTTCCTCCAGGGATCTTGGGCTCCCACCAGCTGCACTCCAGGAGCTGTCACTTCTGCACCCTCTGTTGATCTGTTCTAAAGGTCCCTGCCTTCCTACTCCCTCCCCAGCAACTCATCCCCCTGTTGTTCCCCTCTCCACCAAGCAAGCTCCCAGGAATATTACTTTGAGACCCAGCCTCAGTGCCTCCTTCTAGGGGAGACCACACTTAGCCCCCAAGGCTGGATTGCAGCTCTCACCCCTATAGCCTCTGAGAGTGTAGAGGGGTGAGGGGGACATTCCTTTATCACAGATCACCTTATCACCTGCTAGCTTGCAACCCTCCACTGGCTTTAATTTCAGGGAGGACATGGGCTGTGTCTGATTGTCCCCATCCCTTGGCCAGGGACCAAGCCTTAGAGAACTGGCTAATACGAACCCCTACCCACATCCCAGGGTCTCCAGGCAGGGGACACCATTGTGGAGTTGAGGGATTACCAGTTCCATCTGCCTTGTAGTCATCAGGGAGGAGCTTGTCCTGCCGGTAGCCCAACACGAAGGCCAGGAAGGAGAGGATGAGGGCATCGCCAATGCTGAGGATGGCCAGCATGAAGGCCCAGCGGATGGTGCAGTGACCCAGCGTGTACTTGCCCGTCTGCTCCCCACACATGCGCCGTACCTCACTTGAGTCCCAACCGTCAGGGTAGACCAGGCAGCCAATCATTAGACCTGTGGCTGAGGGGGAAGGAGGGGTGCAGATGGCATCAGGCTGAGTGTGCCCAGTCCACTACCTCCCACTTTGCACTGCTGTTATATTGTCACCTCCCTTCTCCTTCTGTTAACAGCCTCAGGAGGCATGAGAGGTAGCTTCTACCATCCTTGCAGAACACAGGTGAGAAAACTGAGGCTCTGAGAGTTAAAGCAACTGGCCCCTGAGACCCAGCGGTTGGGGCAGAGGCAGAGAGCTGAACTCCTCAGCCCAGGCAGGCTCTGCCACCACACCAGGTGGTCCTCCCAGGTCCTCAGCCATTCTCCTCACTTTGAACTCAACAACGCACCACCTGCCCTGGCTTCAAAGCCCTCCAGTATCTGGTCCCAGCCCAAAGAACTCATCACTGCTGAGATGCACATTTCTTCATACTTACAACATCTGTGAAATAAGTGTAATAAGAAAGTGTCGGCCAAGCACGCTGGCTCATGCCTGTAATCCCAGCACTTTGGGAGGCTGAGGCGGGTGGATCACCCGAGGTCGGGAGTTTGAGACCAGCCTGACCAACATGGAGAAACCCTATCTCTACTAAAAATACAAAATTAGCCTGCCGTGGTGGCGCATGCCTGTAATCCCAGCTACTCAGGAGGCTGAGGCAGGAGAATGGCATGAACCTGGGAGGCGGAGCTTGCAGTGAG
>NW_012115599.1:11518285-11519647 GCF_000951035.1 Colobus angolensis palliatus
AATTTTTTGTATTTTTAGTAGGGAGAGGGTTTCACCATGTTAGCCAGGATGGTCTCAATCTCCTGACCTCGTGATCTGCCCATCTTGGCCTCCCAAAATGCTGGAATTACAGGCATGAGCCACCGTGCCTGGCATCCCTTGCCCATTTTAAGCATTGGGTAGTCTGTCTTTTTATTATTGAGTTGTAGGAGTTCTTAATATATTCTGATTCTAGATCTTATCCAATTATAATTTGCAAATATTTTCTTCCATTCTGTGGGTTGTCCTTTTACTTTCTTAATGGTGTCTTTTTAAACAAAAAAAAAAATAAATTTTGATGAAAGCCAATTTATCTATTTTTTTCTTTGGTTTCTTGTGCATTAGGTGTCATATCTAAGAAGCTATTGCCTAATCCAAGTTCACAAAGATTTACAACTATATTTTCTTTTAAGATTTTTATAGTTTTGTATCTTGCATTTAGGTCTTTGAGTTAATTTTTGTATATGGTGTGAGGTAGGGGTTCAATTTCATTCTTTCATATATAGATATCTGATTGTTCCAGCATCATTTGCATTTGTTGGAAAGACCATTCTTTCCCCTATTAAATAGTCTTGACATCTTTGTTGAAAATCAATTGGCCATAAATGTTTGGGTTCATTTCTTTCTTTCTTTTTTTTTCTTTTATTTGAGATGGAGTCTTGCTCTGTCGCCCAGGCTGGAGTGCAGTGGCACAATCTCAGCTCACTGCAAGCTCCACCTCCTGGGTTCACACCATTCTTCTGCCTCAGCCTCCCAAGCAGCTGGGATTACAGGTTTACACCACCATGCCTAGCTAATTTTTGTATTTTTAGTAGAGATGGGATTGTGCCATGTTGGCCAGGCTGGTCTCCAACTCCTGACCTCAAGTGATCTGCCCACCTTGGCCCCCCGAAAATGCTGGGGTTACAGGCGTAGGCCTCTGCACCCAGCCCTACTATTTCATTTTTTTCTTCCCTTTATAGAATCTTCAAGAGATCCAGGCCCTAGGCATTTCTCTGGCCCAGGAACTATAGGAATCTACCCTACTGTGATGGGAAGAAATCTCCCTCTTCTCTCCTCCTTGGCCCAACTCTTTCTAGTAATTTGTTTTCTTTTTCTTTTTTTTGAAACAGTCTCACTCTGTCATCCAGGCTGGAGTGCAGTGGCATGCTCTCAGCTCACTTCAACCTCTGCCTCCCAAGTTCAAGAGATTCTCCTGCCTCAGCCTCCCGAGTAGCTGGGACTACAGCTGCAAGCCACCACACCCAGCTATTTTTTGTATTTTTAGTAGAGATGGGGTTTCACCATGTTGGCCAGGATGGTCTTGATCTCTTGACCTCATGATCTGCCCACTTCGGCCTCCCA